>NW_023330394.1:194948-338983 GCF_011100685.1 Canis lupus familiaris
CCTTGTGACTCTTTTCCCACCTGGCATCTGGGACATGGTTACTCGTTTTCCGCACCTTGCCCACACCTGTACATGGTAACTTTGCACCACACTTTGGCCTCAACTGGTCCTGATGACTCTGGTCCCCCACCTAGGCCTCAATCTGGACCTGGTGACTGTGGTCCCCCCTGGGTCTCACCTGTACCTGGTTCTCGTTCACACATCACCACACCTGGACCTGGTGACTGTGGTGTTCTTTGTAGACTCACATTTACCTGGTGACTCCGGTCCCCACTAGGGCCTCACCGGATCTGGAGACTCTGGCCTGCAGGTTGGCCTCACCTGGAACTGGTGAGTGGGGTGGCCACCTGGGCCTCACACTACCTGGTGACTCAGGTCCCCACGTGGGCCTCTTGGACCTGGTGAATCTGGTCCTTATCTGGTCCTCTCCCGGAGCTGGGGACTCTGGTCACCACCTGGGACTCACCTGGACCTGGTGAATCTGGTCCCCATCTGGGTCTCACCCAGTCCTGGTGATTTATTCCCACCTGGACCTGATTGCTGTGGACTCTTTCTTGCCTCACCTGGAACTGGTGACTCTGATTCTATCTGCGCATCACCCAGACCTGGTGACTCTGGTCCTCACCTGGGCATCGTTGGTACCTGGTCACTCTGTTCCACACCTGAGCCTCACCTGGACATGATGACTCTGGAAAATCTCTGGGCCTCACCCTGACCTGGTGACTCTGGTCCCCATCTGGATGTCACCTGGACCAGGTGATTCTGGTACCCCTCTAGGCCTCAACCAGATCTGGGGACTCTGGTCCTCAACTGGGCCTCACCTGGACCTAGTGAATATCTCCATCTGGGCCTCATTTGGACCTGGTGACTCTGGTCCCTACCTGGGCATCATCGGACATGGTTCCACTGCATGGCCTGAAGGTTGGCCTCACCTGGATCTGGTAACTCTGGTCCCAACCAGGGCATCATCATGACATGGTTCCTCTGCATGGCCTGCAGGTTGGCCTCACCTGGACTGGGGAGTGGGGTTGGCACCTGGGCCTCACCCATACCTGGTGACACAGGTCCCCTCGTGGGCCTCACGTGGACCTGATCTTGTCCATACCTGGTCCTCACCCGGAACTGGTAAGTGGTCACCACCTGGATGTCACCTGGACCTGGTGAATCTGGTCCCCTCTGGCCTTACCCAGTCCTGGTGAATTTGTTGCCCACCTGGACCTGATTGATGTGGACTCCTTCTTGGCCTCACCTGGAATTTTTGACTCTGATCCTAACTGGGCCTCTGCAGATCTGGTGACTCTGGTCCTCACCTGAGGACCATTTGATCTGGATACTCGGTTCCACACCTGAGCCTCACCTGGACATGATGACTCTTAATCCCCTCTAGGCCTCACCCTGACATGGTGACTCTGGACCCCATCTGGATGTCACCTAGACCAGGTGAATCTGGTACCCCTCTAGGCCTCAACTAGACCTGGCGACTCTGGTCCTCAACTGGGCCTCAGCGGGACCTAGTAAACATGCTCCCCACCTGCGCCTCTTCTGGACCTGGTGACTCTGGTTCTACCTGGGCATCATCGGGACATGTTACTCTATTCCCCACTGGGACTGACCTGATCCTGGTAACTCTGGTCCTGACTTTGGCCTATTCTGTACCAGGTGACTCTGGCTCGACCTGGGTCTCACCTGTAACTGGTGACTCTGATCCTAAGCATGGCCTCACCTGAACTGGTGACTGTGGTTCCCATCGGGATCTCACCTGGACCTCATGTCTCTGGTCCGACCTGGGCCTCACCAGGACCTGGTGTCTGTGGTACCAACCTGGGTAGCATCAGGATATGGTTACACTGTTCACTAACAGTGACCCAGCCGGACCTATTAACTCTGCTCTTCACCTGGGCCACACCTGGACATGGTGATTCTGGTCTGCACCTGAGACTTCCCTGGATCTGGTGACTGTGGTCCCCACCTGGGCTTCACCTTGACTTGGTGACTCAGGTCCCATCTGGGCCTCACCTGGCCCTGTTGACCATGGTCCTCAACTGGGCAAAATTGGGACCCGGTGACTGTGTTCCACAACTGGACCTCACCTGGACCAGGTGACTCTGGTCCCCCTCTGGTCTCACCGTGCCCTAGTGACTGTGAAACCCACTTTGGCCATGACTTGGACCTGCTGACCCTGGTTGCCACCTGTGCCTGGCCTCGAACTGTTGACTCTGGTTCTTGCAATCCTCCCCTAGACCTGGTGATCCTGGTCCCAACCTGGGCCTCACCTGGACGTGGTGACCCTTGTCACCACCAGGGACTCACCTGGACCTGCTTACTGTGTTCCAAACCTGGGCCTCAAGTAGATCTGTTGACCATGGTCCCCAAGCCGGCCTCACATGGACCTGTTCCTGATCTCGATCACACGGTGCCTCACGTGTACCTGGTAACTCTGGTCCTCACCTGGGCCTCATCTGGACCTAGTGACTCTGGTCCCCACCTGGGCTTCACCTGTATCTGGTGACTCTGGTCCCCACCTGGACTACCCTGGATCTGGTGACTCTGGTCCCCACCTGGACCCTCCTGGACCTGGTGACTCTCTTTCCAACATGGACTCACCTGGATCTGGTAACTCTGGTCCTCAGTTTGGCCTCACCTGGACCTGGTCTCTCGTCCCCACTTTGACCTAACTCAGAACTGCTGAATCTTGCCCCACCTAGACTGCACCCAGACCTGGTGACTCTTGTCCCAGCTATGCCTCAATTCGACCTGATGAATCTGGTCCTCAGTGGCCTCACATGGACCTGGGACTCAGCTGGATAGAGTGGCTCTGGTTCCCAAGGGGTCAATGATACTGGTGACTGTGGTCTTATTCTATGCCTCACCAGGACCTAGTGATTCTGTTCCCCATCTGGGCCTCCATGGCCCTAGTGAATCTGGTCCTCACCCAGGCATCATTGGGACCTGGATACTCTATTCCACACCTGGGCCTCACTCTGACCAGGGACCTCTGGTCCCATTCTGGGCCTCAAACTAAACTGGTTACTCTGGTTCCGCTCTGGGCCTCACCCTTACCTGGTGACTCTGGTCACCCCATGGGCTTCATTGGGCCTGGTGAATCTGTCCTTAGATTGTCCTCACTTGGATCTGGTGACTGGTCGCCACCTGGGCCTCACCTGGACTCGGTGAATTCTGGTTCCACCTGCGCTTCACCTGGTCCTTGTGACTGTGGTCCCAGCTGGTTCTCACCTGGATCTGGTGGCTCTGGTTCCCATATGGGGCTCTCCTCAAACTGGTTCCTGTGGTCTCCATCTGGCCTCAACTGGAACACAATGACTCTGATCCATAATTGAGCCTCTCCTGGACCTGTTGACTCTGGTCCTTACCTGGGCATCATTGGGACCTGGATACTCTCTTATATACCTGGGCCTCAGCTGGACCTGGTGACTGTGGTCCCACCTGGGCCTCACCAGGATGAGGTGACTGGTTCCCACAGGACCTCACCGGACCTGGTGACTCAGGTCTCATATTCATGGGACCTGGTTTCTCAGTTCCACATCGGGGCCTCACCTGGACTAGTGATTCTCGTCCCCTCTGGCCTCACCCTGTGGTGACTCTGTCACCACCTGGATATCACCAGAACCGTGACTCTGGTCCCCCTCTGGTACTCACCGGAGCTGGGACACTGGTCCTAACTGGGCTCAACAGGACCTGTGAATCTACTCTCACTTAGGCCTCGTCTGGACCTTGTGACTCTTTTCCCACCTGGCATCAATGGGACATGGTTACTCTGTTCCCCACCTGGGCCTCACCTGGACATGATAACTTTGCTCCGCACTTTGGCTCAACTGGTCCTGAGACTCTGGTCCCCCACCTAGGCCTCAATCTGGACTTGACTGTGGTCCCCACCTGGGTCTCACCTGGACCTGGTGACTCTCGTTCCCACATGAACCACATGTGACCTGGTGACTGTGGTGTTCTTGTAGACTCACATTTACCTGGTGCCTCCGGTCCCCACTAGGGCCTCACCTGGATCTAGACTCTGGCCTGCAGGTTGGCCTCACCTGGACCTGGTGAGTGGGTTGCCACCAGGGCCTCACCCACCTGGTGACTCAGGTCCCCACGTGGGCCTCTTGGACCTGGTGAATCTGGACCTTACCTGGTCCTCTCTCAGACCCGGGGACCACCCTGTGCCATACCTGGACCTGGTGAATCTGGTCCCTATCTGGGCCTCACCAAGTCCTGGTGACTTTGTTCCCCACCTGGACCTGACTGCTGTGGACTCATTCTTGGCCTCACCTGGAACTGGTGACTCTGATTCTATCTGCTCGTTACCAGACCTGGTGACTCTGGTCCTCACCTGGGCATCATTGGTACCTGGTGACTCTGTTCCACACCTGAGCCTCACCTGGACATGATGACTCTGGAACCTCTCTGGGCCTCACCCTGACCTGGAGACTCTGGTCCCCATCTGGATGTCACCCTGGACGAGGTGATTCTGGTACCCCCTCTAGCATCAACTAATCTGGTGACTCTGGTCCTCAACTGGGCCTCACCTGGACCTAGTGAATTTGCTCCATCTGGGCCTCATTTGGACCTGGTGTCTCTGGTCCCTACCCTGGGCTTCATCGGGACGTGGTTCCACTGCATGGTCTGCAGGTTGTCCTCACCTGGATCTGGGTAACTCTGTTCCTTACCTGGCATCATCGGGACATGGTTCCTCTGCATGGCCTGCAGTTTGGGCCTCACCTGGACCTAGTGAGTGGGGCGGGCAAACTGGGCCTCACACATGCATTGTGACACAGGTCCCCACGTGGGTCTCACTTGGACCTGGTGAATCTCGTCCTTACCTGGTCCTCACCCAGAACTGGTAACTCTGGGCACCACCTGGAATAACCTGGATCTTGTTAATCTGGTCCCCATCTTGGCCTCACCCAGTCCAGGTGACTTTGTTCCCCACCTGGACCTGATTGCTGTGGACACCTTCTTGGCCTCACCTGGAACTGGTGACTCTGATCCTAACTGGGTCTCACCCAGATCTGGTGACTCAGGTCCTCACCTGAGGAATATTATGACCTGGATACTCTGTTCCACACCTGAGCCTCACCTGGACATGATGATTCTGGATCTCCTATGGGCCTCAGACTGACATGGTGACTCTGGTCCCCATCTGGATGTCACCTAGACCAGGTGAATCTGGTAACGACTCTAAGCCTCAACTTGACCTGGTGACTCTGGTCCTCAACTGGGCCTCACCGGGCCCTAGTGAACATGCTCCCCACCTGCGCCTCATCTGGACCTGGTGACTCTGGTTCTACCTGGGCCATCATCGGGACATAGTTACTCTATTCCCACTGGGACTGACCTGATCCTGGTAACTCTGGTCCTGACTTTGGCCTCTTCTGTACCAGGTGACTCTGTCTCCACCTGGCTTCACCTGTACCTGGTGACTCTGATCCTAAGCATGGCCTCACCTGACCTGGTGACTGGGGAACCCATCGGACCTCACCTGGACCTCATGTCTCCGGTCCCACCTGGGCCTCACCAAGGCCTTGTGTCTCTGGTACCCACCGGGATAGCATCAGGATATGGTTACACTCTTCACTAACAGTGACCCAGCCGGACCTATTAACTCTGCTCTTCACCTGGGCCACACCTGGACATGGTGATTCTGGTTTGCACCTGAGACTACCCTGGATCTGTTGACTGTGGTCCCCACCTGGGCTTCACCTGGACGAGGTGACTGGTACCTCACCTGGACCTGGTGACTCAGGTCGTCATTGGGCATCACGGGACCTGGTTTTCTCAGTTCCATATAGGGGCCTCACCTGGACCTGGTAACTCAGGTCCCTACATGGGCATCATCGGGACATGGTTCCTCAGCAGGTCCCAAAGGTTGGCCTCTCTTGGACCTGGTAAGACTGGTCCCTACGTGGGCATCATTGGGACATGGTTCCTCTGCATGGCCTGCACGTTGGCCTCACCTGGACCTGGTGATTGGGATTTCCACCTGGGCCTCACCCATACCTGGAGACAGAAGTTCCCCACGTGGGCCTCACTTGGACCTGGTGAATCTGGTCCTTACCTGGTCCTCACCTGTAACTGGTAACTCTGTTCACCACCTGGGAATCACCTGGACTTGGTGAATCTGGTCCCTATCTGGGCCTCACCCAGTCTTGGTGACTTTGTTCCCAACCTGGACCTGATTGCTGTGGACTCCTTCTTGGCCTGACCTGGAACTGGTGACTCTGATCCTAACTGGACCTCACCCAGATCTGCTGACTCTGGTATTCACCTGTGGACCTTTATGACCTGGATACTCTGTTCCACACCTGAGCCTCACCTGGAGTTGATGACTCGGGATCCCCTCTGGGCCTCACCCTGACATGGTGACTCTGGTCCCCATCTGGATGTCACCTAGACCAGGTGAATCTGGTACCCCTCTAGGCCTCAACTTGAGCTGTTGACTCTAGTCCTCATCTGGGCCTCACTGGGACATAGTGAACATACTCCCCACCTGCACCTCATCTGGACCTGGTGACTCTGGTTTTACCAGGGCATCATCAGGAAATGGTTCCTCTATTCCCCACTGGGACTAAACTGATCCTGGTAACTCAGGTCCTGACTTTGGCCTCTTCTGTACAAGGTGACTCTGGCTCCTCCTGGGCCTCACCTGTAACTGATGACTCTGATCCTACGCATGGCCTCACCTGACCTGGTGACTGTGGTTCCCATGGGACCTCACCTGGACCTCATGTCTCTGGTCCCACCTGGGCCTCACCAGGACCTGGTGCATCTGGTACCCACCTGGGTAGCATCAGGATATGGTTACCCTGTTCACTATCAGTGACTCAGCCGGACCTATTAACTCTGGTCTTCACCTGGGCCACACGTGGACATGGTGACACTGGTTCCCAACTGGGTCTCACCTGGACATGGTGAGTCGGATCCCCACATGGTCCTCACCTGTAAGTGGTGATTCTCGTTCCCACATGGACATCATGTGGACCTGGTGGCTGCAGTGTTTCTAGCTTCTCATGTACCTCGTGACTCTGATCCCCACCAGGGCCTCACCGTGTACTGGTGAGTGTGGTTGCCACCTGCACCTCACCTGGACCTGGTGATTCTGGTCTGCACCTGAGACTACCCTGGATCTGGTGACTGTGGTCCCCACCTGGGATTCACCTGGATTTGGGGACTCCGGTCCCCATCTGGGCCTCACCTGGCCCTGTTGACCATGGTCCACAACTGGGCAAAATTGGGACCCGGTGACTGTGTTCCACAACTGGACCTCACCTGGACCAGGTGACTCTGGTCCCCCTCTGGGTCTCACCGTGCCCTAGTGACTGTGAACCCCACTTTGGCCTGACTTGGACCTGTTGACCCTGGTTGCCACCTGCGCCTGACCTCGAAATGTTGACTCTGGTTCTTTCAAGGGCGTCCCCTGGACATGGTGATCCTGGTGCCCACATGGACCTCACCTGGACCTGGTGACTCTTGTCAACACCGGAAACTCACCTGGACCTGCTTACTTTGTTCCACACCTGGGCCTCAAGTAGACCTGTTGACCATGGTCCCCAAGCCGGCCTCACATGGACCTGTTCCCTCTGATCCCCACCGGGGCTTCACGTGTACCTGGGAACTCTGGTCCTCACCTGGGCCTCATCTGGACCTTGTGACTCTGATCACCTCCTGGGCTTCACCTGGATCTGGTGACTCTGGTCCCCACCTGGACTTCACCTGTATCTGGTGACTATGGTCCCCACCTGGACCTCTCCTGGACCTGGTGACTCTCTTTACAACATGGACCTCACCTGGATCTGGTGACTCTCATCCTCAGTTTCGCCTCACCTGGACCTGGTGTCTCTCGTCCCCACTTTGACCTAACTCAGAACACTGAAAATGGCCCCACATAGGCCGCACCCAAGACCTGGTGACTCTTGTCCCCAGCGCTCTCAATTCGACCTGATGAACCTGGCCCTCACGTGGGCCTCACATGGACCTGGGCCCTCAGCAGGGTAGAGTGGCTCTGGTTCCCACAATGGGCTCACCTGTTACTGCTGACTGTGGTCTTATTTATGCCTCACCAGGACCTAGTGATTCTGTGCCCCATCTGGGACTGCATGGCCCCTAGTGACTCTGGTCCTTCCCCCAGGCATCATTGGGACATGGATACTCTATTACATACCCTGGGCCTCATTTGACCAGCGACCTCTGGTCCCATTCTGGGCCCCAAACTAAACTTGTTAATATGGTTCCCCCTCTGGGCCTCACCCTTACCTGGTGACTGTCGTCACCCCCTGGGCTCTACTTGGCCCTGGTGAATCTGGACCGTAGGTGGTCCGCACCTGTATCTCGTGACCTGCTCGCCACCTGGGCCTCACCTGGACTTGGTGAATCCTGTTGCCCACCTGCGCCTCACCTGGACTTTTTGACTGTGGTCCCACCTGGTTCTCACCTGGATGTGGTGGCCTCTGGTTACCATATGGGGCTCTCCTCGACCTGGTTCCGGCGTATCCATCTGGCCTCACCTGGAACACCAATGACTCTGATCCATATTTGGGCCCTCTTCTGGACCTGTTGACTCTGGTCCTTACCTGGGCATCATTGGGACCTGGATACTCTCTTATATACCTGGGCCCTCACCTGGATCTGGTGACTGTGGTCCCACCTGGGCCTCAACTGGACGAGGGTGACTGGTTCCCACAGGGACCTCCCCGGGGCCTGGTGACTCAGGTCATCCTATGTGCATCATGGGACCTGTTTTCTCAGTTCCCACATCGGGACCTCACCTGGACCTAGTGATTCTCGTTCCCCTCTGGGCCTCTCCTGACGTGGTGACTCTGGTCCCCACCTGACTCACACCAGAACGGGTGACTCTGGTCTCCCTCTGGGAATCACCCAGAGCTGGGGACACGGATCCTCAACTGGGCCTCAACAGGACCCTGGTGAATCTACTCCAAACTTAGGCTTCGTCTGGACCTTGTGACTCTTTTCCCACCTGGCATCAATGGGACATGGTTACTCTGTTCCCAAGCTGGGTCTCACTTGGACATGATAACTTTGCTCCATACTTTGGCCTCAACTCGTCCCGATGACTCTGGTCCCCCCACCTAGGCCTCAATCTGGACCTGGAGACTGTCATCCACACCCTGGGTCTCACCTGGACTTTGTGACTCTTGTTCCCACATGAACCACACCTGGACCTGGTGACTGTGGTGTTCTTGTAGACTCACATTTACCTGGTGACCACCGGTCCCCACTAGGGCCTCACCTGGATCTGCTGACTGTGGTTTGCAGGTTGGCCTCACCTGGATCTGGTGAGTGGGGTTGCCACCTGAGTTTCACCCATACCTGGTGGTTCTCTTGGACCTGGTGAATCTGGTCCTTACATGGTTCTCTCCCAGACCCGGGGATTCTGGTCACCACCTGGGTCTCACCCGGGACCTGGTGAATCTCTTCCCCATCTGGGCCTCAACCAGTCCTGGTGACCTTGTTCCCACCTGGACCTGATTGCTTTGGACTCTTTCTTGGCCTCATCTGGAACTGGTGACTCTTATCCTCTCTGCGCGTGACTCAGGCCTGGTGACTCTGGTCCTCACCTGGGCAACATTGGTACCTGCTGACTCTGTTCCACACCTGAGCCTCACCTGGACATGATGACTCTGGAACCTCTCTGGGCCTCACCCTGACCTGGTGACTCTGGTCCCCTTCTGGATGTCACCTGGACCAGGTGATTCTGGTACCCCTCTAGGCCTAAACCAGATCTGGTGTCTCTGGTCCTCAACTGGGCCTCAGCTGGACCTAGAGAATATGCTCCATCTTGGCCTCATTTGGACCTGGTTACTCTGGTCCCTACCTGGGCATCATGGGGACCTGGTGCCACTGCATGGCCTGCAGGTTGGCCTCACATGGACCTGGTAACTTTGGTCCCTACCTTGGCATTATCAGGACCCGGTTACTTTGCATGGCCTGCATGTAGGCCTCACCTGGACCTGGTGAGTGGGGTTTGCCACTTGGGCCTCACCCATACCTGGTGACACAGGCCCCTACGTGTGCCTCACTTGGACCTGGGTGTATCTGGTAATTCTGGTCACAATTTGGGAATCACCTGGACCTGGTGAATCTGGTAACTCTGGTCACCACCTGGGAATCACCTGGACCTGGTGAATCTGTGTCCCCATCTGGGCCTCACCCAGTCCTGGTGACTTTTTTCCCCCATCTGTACCTGATTGCTGTGGACTCCTTCTTGGCCTCACCTGGAACTATTGACTCTGATCCTAACTTGGCCTCACCCAGATCTGGTGACTCTGGTCCTCACCTGTGGACCATTATGACCTGGATACTCTGTTCCACACCTGAGACTCACCTGGACATGATGACTCTGGATCCCCTCTGGGCCTCTCCCTGACTTGGTGACTCTGGTCCCCATCTGGACGGCACCAAGACCAGGTGAATCTGGTACCCCTCTAGGCCTCAGCTTGACCTGCTGACTCTGGTCCTCAACTGGGCCTCACCGGGACCTAGTGAACATGGTCCCCACCTGCGCCTCATCTGGACCTGGTGACTCTGGTTCTACCTGGGCATCACCGGGACATGGTTACTCTATTCCCCCTGGACTGCCCTGATCCTTGTAACTCTGGTCCTGACTTTGGACTCTTCTATACCAGGTGACTCTGGCTCCAACTGGGCCTCACCTGTAACTGGTGACTCTGATTCTAAGCATGGCCTCACCTGACATGGTGACTGTGGTTCCAATGGGACCTCACCTGGACCTCATGTCTCTGGTCCCACCTGGGCCTCACCAGGATCTTGTATCTGGTACCCACCTGAGTAGCATGAGGATATGGTTACACTGTTCACTAACAGTGACCCAGCCAGACCTGTTAACTCTGGTCTTCACCGGGTTTCACACCTGGACATGGTGACACTGGTTCCACCAGGGTCTCACCTGGACATGGTGAGTCAGATCCCCACCTGGTCCTCACCTGTAACTGGTGATTCTCGTTCCCCACATGGACATCATGTGGAACTGGTGGCTACAGTGTTTCTAGCTTCTCATGTACCTCGAGAATCTGGTACGCACCTTGCCTCACCGGGACCTGGTGACTGTGGTTGCCTACTGCACCTCACCAGGACCTGGTGATTCTGGTCTGCACCTGAGACTACCCTGGATCTTGTGACTGTGGTCCCCACCTGGGCTTCACCTGGATTTGGGGACTCCGGTCCCCATCCGGGCCTCCCCTGGCCCTGTTGTCCATGGTCTTCAAGTGGACAAAATTGGGACCCGGTGACTGTGTTCCACAACTGGACCTCACCTGGGCCAGGTGACTCTGGTCCCCCTCTGGGTCTCACCGTGCCCTAGTGACTGTGAACCCAACTTTGGCCTGACTTGGACCTGCTGACCCTGGTTGCCACCTGCGCCTGCACCTCGAACTGTTGACTCAGGTTCTTTTCAAAGGCCTCCCCTGTACCTGGTAATCCTGGTCCCCAATTTGGCCTCAACTGGACGTGGTGACTCTTGTCACTACTGGGGACTCACCCAGACAGGCTTACAGTGTTCCACACCTGGGCCTCAGGTAGACCTGTTGACCATGGTCCCCAAGCCGGCCTCACGTGGAATTTTGGCTGTGATCCCCGCCGGGGCCTCACGTGTACCTGTTAACTCTGATCTTCACTGGGCCTAATCTGGACCTAGTGACTCTGGTCCCCACCTGGGTTCACCTGGATCTGGAGACTCTGGTCCCCACCTGGAATTCACCTGGATCTGGTGACTCTTGTCCCCACCTCGACCTTCTCCAGGACCTGGTGACTCTTTCCAACATGGACCTCACCTGGATCTGGTGACTCTTCCTCAGTTTTTGCCTCACCTGCACCTGGTGTCTCTTGTCCCCAATTTGACCTAACTCAGAACTGCTGAATTTGCCCCACCTAGGCCGCAACCAGACCTGGTGACTCTTGTCCCCAGCTATGCCTCAATTCGACCTGATGAATCTGGTCCTCACGTGGGCGTCACATGGGACCTGGGACTCAGCTGGATAGAGTGGCTCTGGTTCCCACAAGGGGCACACCTGATACTGGTGATTGTGGTCTATTCTATGCCTCACCAGGACATAGTGATTCTGTTCCCCATCTGGGCTTTCATGGCCCTAGTGACTCTGGTCCTCACCCAGGCATCATTGGGACCTGGATACTCTATTCCACACCTAGGCCTCACTTACCCCGGGACCTCTGGTCCCATTCTGGGCCTCAAACTAAACTGGTTACTCTGGTGCCCCTCTGGGCCTCACCCTTACCTGGTGACTCTGGTCACCCCTTGGGCTTCATTTGGGCCTGGTGAATCTGGTCCTTAGCTGGTCCACATTTGGATCTGGTGACTGGTCGCCACCTGTGGCCTCACCTGACTTGGTGAATCCTGTTGCCACCAGCGCCTCACCTGGACCTTGTGACTGTGGTCCCACCTGGACCTCACCTGGATCTGGTTGTCTCTGGTTCCCATATGGGGCTCTCCTGGACCTGGTTCCTGTAGTCTCCATCTGGCCTCACCTGGAACACAATGACTCTGATCCATATTTGGGCCTATCCTGGACCTGTTGACTCTGGTCCTTACCTGGGCAACATTGGGACCTGGATACTCTCTTATATACCTGGGCCTCACCTGGACCTGGTGACTGTGGTCCCACCTGGGCCTCACCTGGACGAGGTGACTGGTTCCCACAGGGACCTCACCTGGACCTGGTGACTCAGGTCCTCATATGGGCATCATGGGACCTGGGTTCTCAGTTACACATCGGGGCTCATCTGGACCTAGTGATTCTCGTCCCCCTCTGGGCCTCACCCTGACGTGGTGACTCAGGTCCCCACCTGGATATCACCAGAACCGGGTGACTCTGGTCCCCCTCTGGGACTCCCCCGGAGCTGGGGACACTGGTCCCTCAACTGGGGCTCAACAGGACCTCGTGAATCTACTCCTCATTTAGGCCTCTTCTGGACATTGTGACTCTTTTCCCACCTGGCATCAATGGGACATGGTTACTCTGTTCCCCACCTGGGCGTCACCTGGACATGATAACTTTGCTCCACACTTTGTCCTCAACTGGTCCTGATGACTTTGGTCCCCCCACCTAGGCCTCAATCTGGACCTGGTGACTGGTCCCCACATGGGTCTCACCTGGACCTGGTGACTCTCGTCCCACATGACCCACACCTGGACCTGGTGACTGTGTTCTTGTAGACTCACATTTACCTGGTGACTCAGGTCCCCACTAGGGCCTCACCTGGATCTGGTGACTCTGGCCTGAAGGTTGGCCTCACCTGGACCTGGTGAGTGGGGTTGCCACCTGGGCCTCACCCATACCTGGTGACTCAGGTCCTCACGTTGGCCTCTTGGACCTGGTGAATCTGGTCCTTACCTGGTCCTCCGCCAGACCCGGGGACTCTGGTCACCTCCGGGTCTCACCTGGACCTGGTGAATCTGGTCCCTCATTTGGTCCTCACCCAGTCCTGGTGACTTTGTTCCCCACCTGGACCTGATTGCTGTGGATTCTTTCTTGGCCTCACATGGAACTGGTGACTCTGATCCTGTCTGCGCGTCACCCAGACCTGGTGACTCTGGTCCTAACCCGGGCATCATGGTGCCCGGTTGACTCTGTTCCACACCTGAGCATCACTTGGACATGATGACTCTGGAACCTCTCTGGGCCTCACCCTGACCTGGTGACTCTGGTCCCCATCAGTATGTCACCTGGACCAGGTGATTCTTGTACCCCTCAAGGCATCAACCAGATCTCTTGACTCTGGTCCTCAACAGGGCCTCACCTGGACCTAGTGAATATGCTCCATCAGGGCCTCATTTGGACCTGGTGACTCTCGTCCCTACCTGGGCATCATCGGGACATGGTTCCACTGCATGGCCTGCAGGTTGGCCTCACCTAGTGCTGGTAAATCTGGTCCCTACCTGGGCAACATCGGGACATGGTTCCACTGCATGGCCTGCAGGTTGGCCTCACCTGGACGTGGTAACTCTAGTACCCCACCTGGGCATCATCGGGACATGGTTCCTCTGTATGGCCTGCAAGTTGGCCTCACCTGGACCTGTGAGTGGGGTTGTCACCTAGGCCTCACCCATACCTGGTGATACAGGTCCCCATGTGGGCCTCACTTGGACCTGGGTGAATCTGGTCCTTAACTGGTTGTCACCCGGGAACTCGTAACTCTGGTCACCACCTGGGAAACACCTGGACCTGGTGAATCTGGTCCCCATCCGGGCCTCATCCAGTCCTGGTGAATTTGTTCCCCACCTGGACCTGATTGCTGTGGACTCCTTCTTGGCCTCAGCTGGAACTGGTGACTCTGATCCTAACTGGGCCTCACCGAGATTCTGGTGACTCTGGTCCTCACCTGTGGACCATTATGACCTGGATACTCTCTTCCACACCTGAGCCTCACCTGGACATGATGACTCTGGACCCGCTCTGGGCCTCAGCCTGACATGGTGACTCTGGTCCCCATCTGGATGTCACATAGACCAGGTGTCTGGTACCCCTCTAGGCCTCAACTTGACCTGGTGACTCTGGTCCTCAACTGGGCCTCACCGGGACCTAGTGAACATGCTCCCCACCTGAGCCTCATCTTGACCTGGTTACTCTGGTTCTACCTGGGCATCATCGGGACATGGTTACTGTATTCCCCACTGGGACTGACCTGGTCCTGGTAACTCTGGTCCTCACTTTGGCCTCTTCTGTACCAGGTGACTCTGGCTCCACCTGGGCCTCACTTGTAAACTGGTGACTCTGATCCTAAGCATGGCCTCACCTGACCTGGTGACTGTGGTTCCCATCGGGACCTCACCTGGACCTCATGTCTATGGTCACACCTTGCCTCACCAGGACCCTGGTGTCTCTAGTACCCATCCTGGGTAGCATCAAGATATGCTTACACTGTTCACTAACAGTGACACAGCCGGACCTATTCACTCCGATCTTCACCTGAGCCACACCTGGACATGGTGACACTAGTTCCCACCTGGTCTCACCTGGACATGGTGAGTCGGATCCCCACCTGGTCCTCACCTGTAACTGGTGATTGTCGTTACCACATGGACATCATGTGGACCTCTTGGCAGCAGTGTTTCTACCTTCTCATGTACCTCGTGACTCTGGTCCCCAGCAGGGCCTCACCGGGACCTGGTGAGTGTGGTTGCCACCTGCACCTCACCAGGACTTGGTGATTCTGGTCTGCACCTGAGGACTACCCTGGATCTGGTGACTGTGGTCCCCACCTGGGATTCACCTGGATTTGGGGACTCTGGTCCCCATCTGGGCCTCACCTGGCCGTGTAGACCATGGTCCTCAACTGGGCAAAATTGGAACCCGGTGACTGTGTTCCACAACTGGACCTCACCTGGACCAGTTGACTCTGGTCCCCCTCTGGGTCTCACCGTGCCCTAGTGACTGTGAACCCCACTTTGGCCTGACTTGGACCTTTTGACCCTGGTTGCAACCTGCTCCTGACGTCGAACTTTTGACTCTGGTTCTTTCAAGGGCCTCCCCTGGACCTGGTGATCCTGGTCCCCACCTGGGACTCACCTGGACGTGGTGACACTTGTCACCACTGGGGACTCACCTGGACCTTGTTACTGCGTTCCACACCTGGGCTTTAAGTAGACCTGTTGCATCTGATACCCACCAGGGCCTCAGTTGTCTGGTAACTCTGGTCCTCACCTGGCCTTATCTGGACCTAGTGACTCTGGTCACCACCTGGGCTTCACCTGGATCTGGTGACTCTGGTCTCCACCTGGACTTCACCTGGATCTGGTGACTCTGGTCCCCACCTGGACCTCTCCTGAACCTGGTGACTCTCTTTTCCAACATGGACCTCACCTGGATCTGGTGACTCTGGTCCTCTCTTTGGCCTCACCTGGACTTGGTGTCTCTCATCCCCACATTGAACTAACTCAAAACTGCAGAATATTGCCACACCTAGGCAGCACCCAGACATGGTGACTCTTGTCCCCAGCTACGCCTCAATTCGACCTAATGAATCTGGTTCTCACGTGGGCTTAACATGGACCTGGGACTCAGCTCCATTGAGTGGCTCTGGTTCCCACAAGGGACTCACCTGATACTGCTGACTGTGGTTTTATTCTATGCCTCACCTGGACCTAGTGATTCTGTTTGCCATCTGGGCCTGCATGGCCCTAGTGACTCTGGTCCGCACCCAGGTATCATTGGGACCTGGATACTCTATTCCACACCTGGGCCTCACTTTGACCAGGGACCTTTGGTCCCATTCTGGGCCTCAAACTAAACTGGTTACTCTGGTTCCCCTCTGGGCCTCACCCCTACCTGGTGACTCTGGTCACCCCTTGGGCTTCACTTGGGCCTGCTGAATCTGGTCCTTAGCTGGTCCGCACCTGGATCTGGTGACTGGTCGCCACCTGAGTCTCACCTGGACTGGTTGAATCCTGTTGCCTCCTGCGTCTCACCTGGACCTTGTGACTGTGATCCCACCTGGACCTCACCTGGATCTGGTGGCTCTGATTCCCATATGGGGCTCTCCTGGACCTGGTTCCTGTGGTCTCCATCTGGCCTCACCTGGAACACAATGACTCTGATCCATATTTGGGCCTCTCCTGGACCTGTTGACTCTGGTCCTTACCTGGGCATCATTGGGACCTGGATACTCTCTTATATTCCTGGGCCTCACGTGGACCTGTTGACTGTGGTCCCGCCTGGGCCTCACGTGGACGAGGTGTCTTGTTCCCACAGGGACCTCACCTGGACCTGGTGGTATAGGTCCTCCTATGGGCATCATGGGACCTGGTTTCTCAGTTCCACATCGGGGCCTCACCTGCACCTAGTGATTCTCGTCCCCCTCTGGGCCTCACCCTGACGTGGTGACTCTGGTCCCCACCTGGATATCACCAGAACCGGGTGACTCTGGTCCCCCTCTGGGACTCACCCGGAGCTGGCGACACTTGTCCTCAGCTGGGCTTCAACAGGACATGGTGAATCTACTCCTCACTTAGTGCTCGACTGGACCTTGTGACTCTTTTCCCACCTGGCATCAATGGGACATGGTTACTCTGTTTCCCACCTGGGTCTCACCTGGACATGATAAGTTTGCTGCACACTTTAGCCTCAACAAGTCCTGATGACTCTGGTCCCCTCACCCAGGCCTCAATCTGGACCTGGTGACTGTGGTCCCCACCTGGGTCTCACCTGGATCTGGTGACTCTCGTTCCCACATGAACCAAACCTGGACCTGGTGCCTGTGGTGTTCTTGTAGACTCACATTTACCTGGTGACTCGTGTCCCCACTAGGCCCTCACCTGGATCTGGTGACTCTGGCCTGCAGGTTCGCCTCACCTGGACCTGGTGAGTGGGGTTGCCACCTGTGCCTCAACCAAACCTGGTGACTCAGGTCCCCACTAGGGCCTCTTGGACCTGTTAATCTGGTCCTTACCTGGTCCTCTCCCAGACCCGGGTACTCTGGTCCCCAACTGGGCCTCACTTGGACCTGGTGATTCTGGTCCCCATCTGGGCCTCACCCACTCCTGGTGACTTTGTTCCCCACCTGGACCTGATTGCTGTGGACTCTTTCTTGGCCTCACCTGGAACTGGTGACTCTGATCCTATCTGCGCGTCACCCAGACCTGGTGACTCTGGTCCTCACCTGGGCATCATTGGTACCTGGTGACTCTGTTCCACACCTGAGCCTCACCTGGACATGATGACTCTGGAATCTCTCTGGGCCTCACCCTGACCTGGTGATTCTGGTCCCCATCTGGATGTCACCTGGACCAGGTGATTCTGGTAACCCTCTAGGCCTCAACCAGATCTGGTGACTCTGATCCTCAACTGGTCCTCACCTGTCCCTAGTGAATATGCTCCATCTGGGCCTCATTTGGACCTTGTGACTCTGGTCCCTACCTGGGCATCATCGGGACATGGTTCCACTGCATGGCCTGCAGGTTGGCGTCACCTGGACCTGGTAACTCTAGTCCCTACCGGGCATCAACGGGACATGGTTCCTCTGGATGGCCTGCAGGTTGGCCTCACCTGGACCTGGTAAGTCTATTCCCTACATGAGCATCATCGGGACATGGTTCCTCTGCATGGCCTGCATGATTGCCTCACCTGGACCTGGTTAGTGGGGTTTTCACCAGTGCCTCACCCATACCTGGTGACACAGGTTGCCACGTGCGCATCACTTGGAACTGGTGAATCTGACCCTTACCTGGTCCTCACCTGGAACTGGTAAGTCTGGTCACCACCTGGGAATCACCTGGGCCTGGTGAATCTGGTCCCCATCTGGGCCTCACCCAGTCCTGCTGACTTTGTTCCCCATCTGGGCCTGATTGCTGTGGACTCCTTCTTGGCCTCACCTGGAACTGGTGACTCTGATCCTAACTGGGCCTCACCCATAACTGGTGACTCTGGTACTCACCTGTGGTCCATTATGACATGGATACTCTGTTCCAACCTGAGCCTCACCTGGATATGATTACCCTGATCCCCTCTGGGCCTCAGCCTGACATGGTGACACTGGTCCCCATCTAGATGTCACCTAGACCAGGTGAAACTGGTACCCCTCTAGGCCTCAACTTGACCTGGTGAATCTGGTCCTCAACTGGGCCTCACCGGGACCTAGTGAACATGCTCCCCACCTGCGACTCATCTGGACCTGGTAACTCCGGTCCCTACCTGGGCATCATCGGGGCATGGTTCCTTTGCATGGCCTGCAGGTTGGCCTCACCTGGACCTGGTGAGTGGGGTTGCCACCTGGGGCTCACCCATACCTGGTGACCCATGTCCCCACGTGGGCCTCTTGGACCTGGTGAATCTGGTCCTTACCTTGTCCTTCCCGGATCCGGGGACTCTGTTCTCCACCTGGAACTCACCTGGACCTGGTGAATCTGGTCCCCATCTGGGTCTCACCCAGTCCTGGTGATTTCTTCTCCACCTGGACCTGATTGCTGTGGACTCTTTCTTGGCCTCACCTGGAACTAGTGATTCTGACTCTACCTGCGCATCACGCAGACCTGGTGACTCTGGTCCTCACCTGGGCATCGTTGGTACCTGGTGACTCTGTTCCACACCTGAGCCTCACCTGGACATGATGACTCTGGAAAATCTCTGGGTCTCACCCTGACCTGGTGACTCTGGTCCCCATCTGGATGTCACCTGGACCAGGTGATTCTGGTACATCTCTAGGCCTCAACCAGATCTGGAGACTCTGGTCCTCAACTGGGCCTCACCTGGACCTAGTGAATATGCTCCATCAGGGACTCATTTGGACCTGGTGACTCTGGTCCCTACCTGGGCATCATCCCGACATGGTTCCACTGCATGGCCTGCAGGTTGGCCTCACCTGGATCTGGTAACTCTGGTCCCAACCAGGGCATCATCGTGACATGGTTCCTCTGCATGGCCTGCAGGTTGGCCTCACCTGGACCTCGGGAGTGGGGTTGCCACCTGGGCCTCACCCATTCCTGTGACACAGGTCCCCACGTGGGCCTCACGTGGACCTGTTGAATCTAGTCCTTACCTGGTCCTCACCCGGAACTGGCAAGTCTGGTCACCACATGGTAGTCACTTGGACCTGGTGAATCTGGTCCCCATCTGGGCCTCACCGAGTCCTGGTGAATTTGTTCCCCACCTGGACCTGATTGCTGTGGACTCCTTCTTGGGCTCACCTGGAACTGGTGTCTCTGATCCTAACTGGGCCTCACCCAGATCTGCTGACTCTGGTCCTCACCTGTGTCCATTGTGACCTGGATACTCTGTTCCACACCTGAGACCTACCTGGACATGATGACTCTGGATCCCCTCTGGGCCTCACTCTGACATGGTGACTCTGGTCCTCATCTGGATGTCACCTAGACCAGGTGAATCTGGTACCCCTCTAGGCCTCAACTAGACCTGGTGACTCTGTTCCTCAACTGGCCCTCACCGGGACCTAGTGAACATGCTCCACACCTGCGCCTCCTCTGGACCTGGTGACTCTGGTTCTACCTGGACATCATCGGGACATGGTTACTCTATTCCCCACTGGGACTGACCTGATCCTGGTAACTCTCGTCCTGACTTTGGCCTCGTCTGTACCAGGTGACTCTGGCACCACCTGGGCCTCACTTTTATCTGGTGACACTGATTCTAAGCATGACCTCACCTGACCTGGTGACTGTGGTTCCCTTCAGGACCTCACCTGGACCTCATGTCTCTGATCCCACCTGGGCCTCACCGAGACCTGGTGTCTCTGGTACCCACCTGGGTAGCATCAGGATATGGTTACCCTGTTCACTATCAGTGACCAAGCCAGACCTATTAACTCTGGTCTTCACATGGGCCACAACTGGACATGGTGACACTTGTTCCCACCTGGGACTCACCTGGACACGGTGAGTCGGATCCCCACCTGATCCTCACCTGTAAGTGATGATTCTCGTTCCCACATGGACATCATGTGGACCTGGTGGCTGCAGTGTTTCTAGCTTCTCATGTACCTCGTGACTCTGATCCCCACCAGGGCCTCACCGGGTCCTGGTGAGTTTGGTTTCACCTGCACCTCACCTGGACCTGTTGATTCTGGTCTGCACCTGAGACTACCATGGATCTGGTGACTGTGGTCCCCACCTGGGATTCACCTGGATTTCCGGACTCCGGTCCCCATCTGGGCCTCACATGGACCTGTTGACCATGGTCCTCAAGTGGGTAAATTGGGACCCGGTGAATTTGTTCCTCAACTGGACCTCACCTGGACCAGGTGACTCTGGTCCCCCTCTGGGTCTCACGTGCCCTAGTGACTGTGAACCCCACTTTGTCCTGACTTGGACCTGCTGACCCTGTTTGCCATGTGCGCCTGACCTCGAATTGTTGACTCTGGTTCTTTCAAGGGCCTCCACTGTACCTGGTGATTCTTGTCCCCACCTGGGCCAAACCAGGACGTGGTGACACTTGTCACCATTGGGGAATCACCTGGACCTGCTTACTGTGTTCCAAACCTGGGCCTCAAGTATACCTGTTGACCATGGTCCCTAAGCCGGCCTCACATGGACCTGTTGCCTCTGATCCCCAACGGGCCCTCACGTGTACCTGGTAACTCTGGTCCTCACCTGGGCCTATCTGGACCTAGTGACTCTGGTCCCCACCTGGACTTCACCTGGATCTCGTGACTCTGGTCCCCACCTGGACTTCACCTGGATCTGATGACACTGGTCCCCACCTGGAACTCACCTGGACCTGGTGACTCTGGTCCTCAGTTTGGCATCACCTGGACCTTTTGACCCTTTTCCCCACTTTGACCTAACTCAGAACTGCTGAATCTTGCCCCACCTAGGCCGCACCCAGACCTGGTGACTCTTGTCCCCAGCTATGCCTCAATTCGACCTGATGAATCTGGACCTCACGTGGGTCTCACATGGACCTGGGACTCAGCTGGATAGAGTGGCTCTGGTTCCCACAGGGGCTCACCTGATACTGCTGACTGTGGTCTTATTCTATGCCTCACCAGGACCTAGTGATTCTGTTCCCCATCTGGCCCTGCATGGCCCTAGTGACTCTGGTCCTCACCCAGGAATCATTGGAAACTGGATACTCTATTCCACACCTGGGCCTCACTTTGACCAGGGACCTCTGGTCCCATTCTGGGCCTCAAACTAAACTGGTTACTCTGGTTCCCCCTCTGGGCCTCACCCTTACCTGGTGACTCTGGTCACCCCTTTGACTTCTCTTGGGCCTGGTGAATCTGGACCTTAGCTGGTCCGCACCTGGATGTGGTGACTGGTCGCCACCTGGGCCTCCCCTGGACTTGGTGAATCCTGTTGCCAATTGCGCCTCACCTGGACCTTGTGACTGTGTTCCCACCTGGACCTCACATGGATCTGGTGGCTTTGGTTCCCATATTGGTCTCTCCTGGACCTGGTTCCTGTGGTCTCCATCTGGCCTCACCTGGAAAACAATGATTCTGATCCATATTTGGGCCTATCCTGGATCTGTTGTCTCTGGTCCTTACCTGGCCTCATTGGGACCTGGATACTCACTTATATACCTGGGACTCACCTGGACCTGGTTAATGTGGTCCCACCTGGGCCTCACTTGAACCAGGTGCCTGGTTCCCACAGGGACCTCACCTGGACCTGGTGACTCAGGTCCACATATGAGCATCAGTTCCACATCGGGGCCTCACCTGTACCTAGTGATTCTCGTCCCCTCTAGGCCTCACCCTGACGTGGTGACTCTGTTCTCCAGCTGGATATCACCAGAACCGGGTGACTCTGGTCCCCCTCTGGGACTCACCTGGAGCTGGGGACACTGCTCCTCAACTGGGCCTCAACAGGACCTGGTGAAACTACTCCTCACTTAGGTTTCGTCTGGACCTTGTGACTCTTTTCCCAAGTGGCATCAGTGGGACATGGTTACTCTGTTCCCCACCTGGGCCTCACCTGGACATGATAACTTTGCTCCACACTTTGGCCTCAACTGGTCCTGATGATTCTGGTCCCCCACCTAGTCCTCAATCTGGACCTGTTGACTGTGGTCCCCACCTGGGTCTCACCTGGACCTGGTGACTCTCGTTCCCACATGAACCACATGTGGACCTGGTGACTGTGGTGTTCTTGTAGACTCATATTTACCTGGTGACTCCGGTCCCCATTAGGGCCTCACCTACAACTCGTAACTCTGGTCCATACCTGGGCATTATCGGGACACGGTTCCTCTGCATGGCCGGAAGGTTGGCCTCACCTGTACCTGGTGAGTAGGTTTGCCACCTGGGCCTCACCAAAACCTGGCGACTTGCGTCCCCATGTGGGCCTCTTGGACCTGGTGAATCTGGTCCTTACCTGGTCCTCTCCCTGACACGGGGACTCTGGTCAACATCTGGGCGGCATCTGGACCTGTTGAATCTTGTCCCCATCTGGGCATCACACAGTCCTGGTGATTTTGTTCCTCACCTGGACCTGATTGCTGTGGACACTTTCTTGGCCTCACCTGAAACTGGTGACTTGATCCTATCAGCGCGTCACCAAGACCTGGTGACTCTGGTCCTCACCTGGGCATCATTGGTACCTGGTGACTCTATTCCACACCTGAGCCTCACCTGGACATGATGACTCTGGTACCTCTCTGGGCCTCACCCTGACCAGGTGACCCTGGTCCCCATCTGGATGTCACCTGGACCAGGTGATTCTGATACACCTCTAGGCCCTACCAGTTCTGGTGACTCTGGCCCTCAACTGGACCTCACCTGGACCTAGTGAATATGCTCCATCTGGGCCTCATTTGGACCTGGTGACTCTGGTCACTACCTGGGCATCATCGGGACATGGTTCCACTGCAAGGCCAACAGGTTGGCCTCACCTGGACCTGGTAACTCTGGTCCCTACCAGGGCATCATCGGGACATGGTTCCTTTCCATGGCCTGCATTTTGGCCTCACCTGGACCTGGGGAGTGGGGTTGCCACCTGGGCCACACCCATATCTGGTGACACAGGTCCCCACATGGAACTCACTTGGACCTGGTGAATCTGGTCCTTACGTGGTCCTCACCCAGCACTGGTAACTCTGGTCACCACCTGGGAATCACCTGGACCTGGTGTATCTAGTCCCCATCTGGGCCTCACCCAGTCTTGGTGACTTTGTTCCCCACCTGGACCTGATTGCTGTGGACTCCTTCTTGGCCTCACCTGGAACTGGTGACTCTGATCCTAACTGGGCCTCACCCAGATCTGGTGACTCTGGTCGTCACCTGTGGACCATTATGACCTGGATACTCTGTTCCACACCTGAGCCTCACCTGAACTTGATGACTCTGGATCCCCTCTGGGCCTCACCCTGACATGGTGACTCTGGTCCCCAACTGGATGTCACCTAGACCAGGTGAATCTGGTACCCCTCTAGGCCTCAACTTGACCTGGTGAGTCTAGTCGTCATCTGGGCCTCACTGGGACATAGTGAACATACTCCCCACTGCACATCATCTGGACCTGGTGACTCTGGTTTTACCAGGGCATCATCAGTACATGGTTACTCTATTCCCTACTGGGACTGAACTGATCCTGGTAACTCAGGTCCTGACTTTGGCCTCTTCTGTACAAGGTGACTCTGGCTCCTCCTGGGCCTCACCTGTAACTGGTGACTCTGATCCTAAGCATGGCCTCACGAGACCTGGTGACTGTGGTTCCCATGGGACCTCACCTGCACCTCATGTCTCTGGTCCCACCTGGGCCTCACCAGTACATGGTTTATCTGGTACCCACCTGGGTAGCATCAGGATATGGTTACCCTGTTCACTATCAGTGACCCAGCCGGACCTATTAACTCTGGTCTTCACCTGGGCCACACCTGGACATGGTGACACTGGTTCCCACCTGGGACTCACCTGGACATGGTGAGTCGGATCCCCACCTGGTCCTCACATGTAACTGGTGATTTTCTTTCCCACATGGACATAATGTGGACCTTGTGGCTGCAGTGTTTCTAGCTTCTCATATACCTCGTGGATCTGGTCCCCAACAGGGCCTCACCGGGAACTGGTGAGTGTGGTTGCCACCTGCACCTCACCTGGACCTGGTGATTTTGGTCTACACCTGAGACTACCCTGGATCTGGTGACTGTGGTCCCCACCTGGGCTTCACCTGGATTTGGGGACTCCGGTCTCCATCTGGGCCTCACCTGGCCCTGTTGACCATGGTCCTCAACTGGGCAAAATTGGGACCAGGTGACTGTGTTCCACAACTGGACCTCACCTGGACCAGGTGACTGTCGTCACCCTCTGGGTCTCACCGTGCCCTAGTGACTGTGAACCCCGCTTTGGCCTGACTTGGACCAGCTGATACTGGTTGCCACCTGCGCCTGACCTCAAACTGTAGACTCTGGGTTTTCAAAGGCCTCCCCTCGACCTGGTGATCCTGGTATCCACCTGGGTCTCACTTGGACGTGGTGACACTTGTCACCAACGGTGACTCTCCTGGACCTGCTTACTGTGTTCCACACCTGGGCCTCAAGTAGACCTGTTGACTATGGCCCCCGGACGGCCTCACATGGACCTGTTGCCACAGCTCCACACCGGGGCCTCACTTGTACCTGGTATCACTGGTCCCCACCTTGACCTCATCTGGACTTAGTGACTCTGGTCCCCACCTGGGCTTCACCTGAATCTGGTGACTCTGGTCCCCACCTGGACTTCACCTGGATCTGGTGACTCTGGTCCCCACCTGGACCTCTCCTGGACCTGGTGACTCTCTTTCCAACATGGACATCACCTGGATCTGGTGACTCTGGTCTTCAGTTTGGACTCACCTGTTCCTGGTGTCTCTCTTCCCCACTTTGACCTAACTCAGAACTGCTGAATCTTGCCCCACCTAGGCCGCACCCAGACCAGGTGATTCTTGTCCACAGCTATGCCGCAATTCGACTTGATGAATCTGGTTCTCACGTGGGCCTCACATCACCTGGGACTCATCTGGATAGACTGACTCTGGTTCCCACAAGGGGCTCACCTGATACTGGTGACTGTGGTCTTATTCTATGCCTCACCAGGACCTAGAGGTTCTGTTCCTGATCTGGGCCAGCATGGCCCTAGTGACCCTGGTCCTCACCCAGGCATCATTGGGACCTGGATACTCTATTCCACACCTGGGCCTCACTTTGACCAGGGACCTCTGGCCCAATTCGGGGCCTCAAACTAAACTGGTTACTCTGGTTCCCTTCTGGGCCTCACCCTTACCTGGTGACTCTGGTCACCCCTTGGGCTTCACTTGGGCCTGGTGAATCTGGTCCTTAGCTGGTCCGCACCTGGTTCTGGTCGCCAGCTGGGCCTCACCTGGACTTGGTGAATCCTGTTGCCACCTGCGCCTCCCCTGAACCATGTGACTGTGGTCCCACCTGGACCTAACCTGGATCTGGTGGCTCTGGTTCCCATATGGGTCTCTCCTGGACCTGGTTCCTGTGGTCTCCATCTGGCCTCACCTGGAACACAATGACTCTGATCCATATTTGGGACTCTCCTGGACCTGTTGTCTCTGGTCCTTACCTGGGCATCATTGGGACCTGGATACTCTCATATACCTGGGCCTCACCTGGACCTGGTGACTGTGGTCCCACCTGGGCCTCACCTGGATGACGTGACTGGTTCCCACAGGGACCTCACCGGGACCTGGTGACTCAGGTCCTCATATGGACATTATGGGAGCTGGTTTCTCAGTTCCCCATCGGGGCCTCCCCTGGACCTAGTGATTCTCGTTCCACTCTGGGCCTCACTCTGACGTGGTGACTCTGGTCCCCACCTGGATATCACCAGAACCGGGTAACTCTGGTCCCCCTCTGGGACTCACCCGGAGCTGTGGACACTGGCACTCAACTGGGCATCAACAGGACCTGGTGAATCTACTCCTCACTTAGGCCTCGTCTGGACCTTGTGACTCTTTTCCCACCTGGCATCAATGGGATTTGGTTACTCTCTTCCCCACCTGGGCTTCACCTCGAAATGATAACTTTGCCCCACACTTTGGCTTCAACTGGTCATGATGACTCTGGTCCCCCCACCTTGGTTCAATCTGGACCTGGTGACCGTTGTCCCCGCCTGGGTCTCACCTGGACCTGATGACTCTCGTTCCCTCATGAACCCCACCTGGATCTGGTGACTGTGGTGTTCTTGTAGATTCACATTTACCTGGTGACTCTGGTCCCCACTAGGGCCTCACCTGGATCTGGTGAATCAGGCCTGCAGCTTTGCCTCACCTGGACCTGTTGAGTGGGGTTGCCACATGGGCCTCACCCATTCCTTGTGACTCAGGTCCCCACCTGGGCCTCTTGGACCTGGTGAATCTCGTCCTTAGTTGGTGCTCACCCGGAACTGGTATTTCTGGTCACCACCTGGGAATCACATGCACCTAGTGAATCTGGTCCCCATCTGCGCCTCACCCAGTCCTGGTGACTTTGTTCCCCACCTGGTCCTGATTGCTGTGGACTCTTTCTTGACCTCACCGGAAACTGGTGACACTAATCCTATCTGCGCGTCACACAGACCTGGTGACTCTGGTCCTCACCTGGGCATCATTGGTACCTGGTGACTCTGTTCCACACCTGAGCCTCACCTGGACATGATGACTCTGGAACCTCTCTGGGCCTCACCCTGACCTGGTGACTCTGGTCCCCATCTGGATGTCACCTAGACCAGGTGAATATGGTACCCCTCTAGGCCTCAACTAGACTGGGGGAATCTGGTCCTCAACTGGGCCTCACCGGGACCTAGTGAATATACTCCCCACCTGCGACTCATCTGTACGTGGTGACTCGGGTTCTACCTGGGCATCATCGGGACATGGTTACTCTATTCCCCACTGGGACTGACCTGATCCTGGTAACTCTGGACCTGACTTTGGCGTCTTCTCTACTTGGTGACTCTGGCTCCACCTGGGCCTCACCTGTAACTGGTGACTCTGATCCTAAGCATGTCCTCACCTGACCTGGTGACTGTGGTCCCCACCTGGGTCTCACCTGGACCTGGTGACTCTCGTTCCCACATGAACCACACCTGGACCTGGTGACTGTGGTGTTCTTGTATACTCACATGTACCTGGTGACTCGAGTCCCCACAAGGGCCTCACCTAGATCTGGTGACGCTGGCCCGCCGGTTGGCCTCACCTAGACCTGGTGAGTGGGGTTGCCACCTAGGCCTCACACATAGCTGGTGACTCAGGTCCCCACGTGAGCCTCTTGGACCTGGTGAATCTGGTCCTTACCTTGTCCTTTCCCAGACCCTGGGACTCTATCCCCACGTGGGCCTCCCTTTGACCTGGTGAATCTGGCCCTTACCTGGTCCTCACTCGGAACTAGTAAGTGTGGTCACAACATGGGAATCATCTGGACCTGATGAATCTGGTCCCCATTGGGCTTCACCCAGTCCTGGTTACTTTGTTCCCCACCTGGACCTGATTGCTGTGGTCTCTTTTTGGGCCTCACCTGGAACGGGTGACTCTGATCCTAACTGGGACTCACCCAGATCTGGTGACTCTGGTCCTCACCTGTGGATCATTATGACCTGGATACTCTGATCCACACCTGAGACTCACCTGGAGATGATGACGCTGGATCCCCTCTGGGCCTCAGCCTGACATGGTGACTCTGGTCCCCATCTGGATATCAGCAGAATCGGGTGACTCTGTTCCCCCGCTGGGACTCACCCGGAGTTGGGACACTGGTCCTCAACTGGGCACAACTGCACCTGGTGAATCTACTCCTCACTTAGGTCTCGTCTGGACCTTATGACTCTTTTCCCACCTGGCATCAATGGGACATGGTTACTCTGTTCCCTCTGGGCCTCACCTGGACATGATAACTTTGCTCCTCTCTTTGGCCTCAACTGGTCTTGATGACTCTGACCCCCCCACCTAGGCCTCAAACTGAACCTGGTTACTGTGGTCTCCACCTGGGTCACACCTGGACCTGGTGACTGTGGTCCCCACCTGGGTCTCACCTGGACCTGGTGGTCTCCTTCTTACATGAACCACGCCTGGACCTGGTGACTCTGGCGTTCTTGTAGACTCAATTTTACCTGGTGAATTCTGTCCCCACTAGGGACTCACATGGATCTGGTGACTCTGGCCTGCAGGTTGGTCTCACCAGGACCTGGTGAGTGGGGTTGCCACCTGGGCCTCACCCATACCTGGTGACTCAAGTCCCTACGTGGGTCTCTTGGACCTGGTGAATCTTGTCCTTACCCGGTCCTCTCCTAGACCCGGGGACTCTTGTCACCAACTGGGCCTCACCTGGACCTGGTGAATCTGGTCCCCATCTTTGCGTCACCCAGTCCTGGTGACTTTGTTCCCCACCTGGACCTGATTGCTGTGCCCTTTCTTGGCCTCACCTGGACTGGTGAGTCTGATCCTATCTGTGCGTCACCCAGACTGGGTGACTCTTGTCCTCACCTGGGCATCATTGGTACCTGGTGACTCTGTACCACACCTGAGCCTCACCTGGAAATGTTGACTAAGGAACCGCTCTGGGCCTCACCCTGACCTAGTGACTCTTGTCCCCATCTGGATGTCACATGGACAGGGTGATTCTGGTACCCCCTAGGCCTCAAACAGATCTGGTGACTCTGGTCTTCAAAGGGGACTCACCTGTACCTAGTGAATATGCTCCATCTGGGCCTCATTTGGACCTGGTGACTCTGGTCAATACCTGGGCATCATCGGGATATGGTTCCACTGCATGGCCTGCAGGTTGGTCTCACCTGGACCTGGTAAGTCTGGTCTCTACCTGGGCATCATCTGGATATGTTTCCACTGCATGGCATGCAGGTTGGCCTCACCTGGACCTGGTAACTCTTCTCCCTACCTGGGCATCATCGGGATATGGTTCCACTGCATGGCCTGCAGGTTGGGCTCACCTGAACCTGGTGAGTGTTATTGCCACCTGGGCCTCACCCATACCTGGTGACTAAGGTCCCCACGTGGGCCTCTTGGACCTGGTGAATCTGGTCCTTACCTGGTCCTTTCCCAGAACGGGGACTCTGGTCAACACCTGTGCCTCACCTGGACCTGGTGAATCTGGTACCCCTCTAGGACTCAACAAGATCTGGTGACTCTGATCCTATCTGCGCGTCACCCAGACCTGGTGACTCTGTTCCTCACCTGGGCATCATTGGGACCTGGTGACTCTGTTCCACACCTGAGCCTCACCTGGACATGATGACTCTGGAACCTCTCTGGGCCTCACCGTGACCTGATGACTCTGGTCCCCATCTGGATGTCACCTGGACTAGGTGATTCTGGTACCCTTCTAGGCCTCAACCAGATCTGGTGACTCTGGTCCTCAGCTGGGCCTCACTTGGACCTAGTGTATATGCACCATCTGGGCCTCTTTTGGACCTGGTGACTCTGGTCCCTACCTGGGCATCATCGGGACATGGTTCCACTGCATCGCCTGCAGGTTGGCCTCACTTGGACCTGGTAAGTCTGGTCCCTACATGGTCATCATCGGGACATGGTTCCTCTTCATGGCCTGCAGGTTGGTCTCACCTGGACCTGGTCAGTGAGGTTGCCACCTGGGCCTAACCCATGCCAGGTGACACAGTTCACCACGTGGGACTCACTTGGACCTGGTGAATCTTGTCCTTACCTGGTTCTCACCCGGAACTGGTAAGTCTGGTCACCCCTGGAAATCACCTGGACCTTGTGTATCTGGTCCCATCTAGACCTCACCCAGTCCTGGTGACTTTGTTCCCCACCTGGACCTGATTTCTGTGGACTCCTTCTTGGCCTCACCTGGAACTGGTGACTCTGGTCCCCACCTGGACTTCACGTGGATCTGGTGACTCTGGTCCCCAACTGCACTTCTGCTGGACCTGGTGACTCTGGTCCCCCCTGGACCTCTCCTGGACCTGGTGACTCTCTTTCCAACATGGACCTCACCTGGATCTGGAGACTCTGGTCCTCAGTTTGGACTCACCTGTTCCTGGTCTTTCTTCCCCACTTTGACCTAACTCAGAACTGCTGAATCTTGCCCCACCTAGGCCGCACCCAGACCAGGTGACTCTTGTCCACAGCTATGCCTCAATTCGACCTGATGAATCTGTTCCTCACGTGGGCCTCATATCACCTGGGACTCATCTGGATAGACTGGCTCTGGTTCCCACAAGGGGCTCACCTGATACTGGTGACTGTGGTCTTATTCTATGCCTCACCAGGACCTAGAGGTTCTGTTCCTGATCTGGGCCTGCATGGCCCTAGTGACTCTGGTCCTCACCCAGGCATCATTGGGACCTGGATACTCTATTCCACACCTGGGCCTCACTTTGACCAGGGACCTCTGGTCCCATTCTGGGCCTCAAACTAAACTGGTTACTCCTGTTCCCCTCTGGGCCTCACCCTTACCTGGTGACACTGGTCACCCCTTGGGCTTCACTTGGGCGTGGTGAATCTGGTCCTTAGCTGGTCCGCACCTGGATCTGGTCGCCAGCTGGGCCTCACCCAGTCCTGGTGACTTTGTTCCCCACCTGGACCTGATTGCTGTGGACCCTTTCTTGGCCTCACCTGGAACTGGTGACTCTGATCCTATATGCGCATCTCCCAGATCTGGTGACTCTGGTCCTCACCTGGGAGTTATTGGTACCTGGTGACTCTGTTCCACACCTGAGCCTCACCTGGACATGATGACTCTGGAACCTCTCTGGGCCTCACCCTGACCTGGTGACTCTGGTCCCCATCTGGATGTCACATGGACCAGGTGATACTGGTAATCCTCTAGGACTCAACCAGATCTGGTGACTCTGGTCCTCAACTGGGCCTCACCTGGACCTAGTGAATATGCTCCATCTGGGCCTCATTTGGACCTGGTAACTCTGGTCACTACCTCGGCATCATCGGGTCATGGTTCCACTGCATGGCCTGTAGGTTGCACTCACCTGGACCTGGTAACTCTGGTCCCTACCTGGGCATCATCCGGACATGGTTCCTCTGCATGGCCTGCAGGTTGGCCTCACTTGGACCTGGTGAGTGGGGTTGCCAACTGGGCCTCACCCATACCTTGTGACTCAGGTCCCCACGTGGGGCTTTGTACCTGGTGAATCTGATCCTTTCCTGGTCCTCTCCTAGACCAGGGGACTCTGGTTACTACCTGGGCCTCCCCTGGACCTGGTGAATCTGGTCCCCATCTGAGACTCACCCAGTCCTGGTGACTTTGTTCCCCACCTGGACCTGATTGCTGTGGACTCCTTCTTGGCCTCACCTAGAACTGGTGACTCTGATCCTATCTGCGCGTCACCCAGACCTGGTGACTCTGGTCCTCACCTGGGCATCATTGGTACCTGCTGACTCTGTTGCACACCTGAGCCTCACCTGTACATGATGACTCTGGAACTCTCTGGGCCTCACCCTGACCTGGTGACTCTGGTCCCCATCTGGATGTCACCTGGACCAGGTGATTCTGGTACCCCTCTAGGCCTCAACCAGATCTGGTGACTCTGATCCTCAACTGGGCCTCACCTGGAACTAGTGAATATGCTCCATCTGGGCCTCATTTGGACCCGGTGACTGTCGTCCCTACCTGGGCATCATCGGAACATGGTTCCACTGCATGGCCTGCGGGTTGACCTCACCTGGACCTGGTAACTCTAGTCCCTACATGGGCATCATCGGGACATGGTTCCTCTGCATGGCGTTCAGGATTTCCTCACCTGGTACTGGTGAGTGGGGTTGTCACCTGGGCCTCACCCATACCTGGTGAGACAGGTCCTCACGTGGGCCTAACTTGGACCTGGTGAATCTGGTCCTTACCTGGTCCTCACCCGGAACTCGTAACTCTGGTCACCACCTGGGAATCACCTGGACCTGGTGAACCTGATCCCCATCTGGGCCTCATCCAGTCCTGGTGACTTTGTTCCCCACCTGGACCTGATTGCTGTGGACTCCTTCTTGGCCTCACCTGGAACTGGTGACTCTGATCCTAACTAGGACTCACCGAGATCTGGTGGCTCTGGTCCTCACCTGTGGACCTTTATGACCTGGATATTCTGTTCCACAACTGAGCCTCACCTGGACATGATGACTCTGGAATCTCTCTGGGCCTCACCCTGACCTGGTGACTCTGGTCCCCATCTGGATGTCACCTGGTCCAGGTGATTCTGGTACCACTCTAGGACTCAACCAGATCTGGTGACTCTGGTCCTCAAATGGGCCTCACCTGCACCTAGTGAATATGCTCCATCTGGGCCTCATATGGACCTGGTGACTCTGATCCCTACCTGGGCATCATCTGGACATGGTTCCATTGCATGGCCTGCAGGTTGGCCTCACCTGGACCTGGTAACTCTGGTTCCTACCTGGGCATCATCGGGACATGTTCCACTGCATGGCCTGCAGGTTGGCCTCAACTGAACCTGAGAACTCTAGTCCCTACCTCGGCATCATCGGGACATGGTTCTTCTGCATGGCCTGCAGGTAGGCCTCATCTGGACCTGGGGAGAGGGGTTGTCACTTGGGCCTCACACATGCCTGGTGACACAGGTTCCCACGTGGGCCTCACTTGGACCTGGTGAATATGGTCCTTACCTGGTCCTGACCCGGAAATCGTAACTCTGTTCACCACCTGGGAATCACCTGGACCTGGTGAATCTGGTCCCCATCTGGGCCTCACCCAGTTCTGGTGAATTTGTTCCCCACCAGGACCTGATTGCTGTGGACTCTTTCTTGGCCTCACTTGGAACTGGTGACTCTGATCCTATCTGCGCGTCACCCAGATCTGGTGACTCTGGTCCTCACCTTGGCATCATTGGTACCTGGTTAATCTGTTCCACACCTGAACCTCACCTGGACATGATGATTCTGGATGCCCTCTGGGCCTCAGCCAGACATGGTGACTCTGGTCCCCATCTGGATGTCCCCTAGACCAGGTGAATCTGGTACCCCTCTAGGCGTCAACTAGACCTGGTGACTCTGGTCCTCAAATGGGCCTCACCTGGACCTAGTGAATATTCTCCCCACCTGCGCCTCGCTGGACCTGGTGACTCTGATTCTACCTGGGCATCATTGGGACATGGTTACTGTATTACCCACTGGGACTGACCTGATCCTGGTAACTCTGGTCCTGACTTTGGCCTCTTCTGTACCAGGTGACTTTGGCTCCACCTGGGCCTCACCTGTACCTGGTGACTCTGATCCTAAGCATGGGCTCACCTGACCTGGTGACTGTGGTTCCCATCGAGACGTCACCTGGACCTCATGTCTCCGGTTACACCTGGGCCTCACCAGGAGCTGGTGTCTCTGGTACCCACCTGGGTAGCATCAGGATATGGTTACACTGTTCACTAACACTCATCCAGCCGGACCTAATAACTCTGGTCTTCACGTGGGGCACACCAGGACATGGTGACACTGGTTCCCACCTGGGACTCACCTGGACATGGTGAGTCGGATCCCCACCTGGTCCTCACCTGTAACTGGTGATTTTCGTTCCCACATGGATATCATGTGGACCTGGTGGCTGCAGTGTTTCTAGATTCTCATGTACCTCGTGTCTCTGGTTCCCACCGGGGATTCTCCGGGACCGGGTGAGTGTGGTTGCCACCTGCACCTCAACTGGACCTGGTGATTCTGGTCTGCACCTGACACTACCCTGGATCTGGTGACTGTGGTCCCCACCTGGGCTTCACCTGGATTTGGGGACTCCGGTCCCCATCTTGGCCTCACCTGGCCCTGTTGACCATGGTCCTCAACTGTGCAAAATTGAGACCCAGTGACTGTGTTCCACAACTGGACCTCACCTGGACCAGGTGACTCTGGTCCCACTCTGGGTTTCACCGTGCCCTAGTGACTGTGAACCCCACTTTGGCCTGACTTGGACCTGCTGACCCTGGTTGCCACCTGCGCCTGACCTCGAACTTTTCACTCTGGTTCTTTCAAGGGCCTTCCCTGGACCTGGTGATCCTGGTCGGACCTGGCCCACACCTGGACGTGGTGACTCCTGTCACCAATGGGGACTCACCAGGACCTGCTTACTGTGTTCCACACCTGGGCCTCAAGTAGACCTGTTGAACATGGTCCCCAAGCCGGCCTCACATGGACCTGTTGCCTCTGATCCCCACCGGGTCCTCACGTGTACCTGGTATCTCTGGTCCTCACCTGGGCCTCATCTGGACCTAGTGACTCTGGTCCCCACCTGGGGTTCACATGGATCTGGTGACTCTGGTCCCCACCTGGACTTCACCTGGATCTGGTGACTCTGGACCGCACCTGGACCTCTCCTGGACCTCGTGACTCTCTTTCCAACATGGACCTCACCTGGATCTGGTGAATCTGGTCCTCAGTTTGGCCTCACCTGGACCTGGTGTCTCTTGTCCCCACTTTGACCTAACTCAGAACTGCTGAATCTTGCCCCACCTAGGCCGCACCCAGACCTGGTGACTCTTCTCCCCAGCTATGCCTCAATTCGACCTCAGGAATCTGGTCCCCAAGTGTGCCTCATATGCACCTGGGACTCAGCTGGATAGAGTGGCTCTGGTTCCCACAAGGGGCTCAACTGATTCTGGTGACTTATTCACCAGTGGTCTTATTCTATGCCTCACCAGGACCTAGTGATTCTGTTCCCCACCTGCGCCTGCATGACCCTAGTGAGTCTGGTCCTCACCCATGCATCATTGGGATCTGGATACTCTATTCCACACCAGGGCGTCACTCTGACCAGGGACCTCCGGTCCCATTCTGGGCCTCAAACTAAACTGCTTACTCTGGTTATACCTCTGGGCCTCACCCTTACCTGGTCACTCTGGTCACCCCTTGGGCTTCACTTGGGCCTGGTGAATCTGGTCCTTAGCTGGTCCACACCTGGATGTGGTGACTCTGCCCTGCAAGTTGGCCTCACCTGAGCCTGGTGAGTGGGGTTCCCAACTGGGCCTCACACATACCTGGTGACCCACGTCCCCACGTGGGTTTCTTGGACCTGGTGAATCTGGTCCTTACCTGGTCCTCTCCCAGACCCCGGGACTCTGGTCATCACCTTGGCCTCACCTGGGCCTGGTGAATCTGGTCCCCATCTGGGCCTCACCCAGTCCTGGTGACTTTGTTCCCCACCTGGATCTGATTGCTGTGGACTCTTTTTGCCTCACCTGGAACTGGTGACTCTGATCCTATCTGCGTGTCACCCAGATTTGTTGACTCTGGAACTCACCTGGGCATCATTGGTACCTGATTACTCTGTTCCACACCTGAGCCTCACCTGGACATGATGACTCTGGAACCCCTCTGGGCCTCACCCTGACCTGTTGACTCTGGTCCCCAACTGGATGTCACCTGGACCAGGTGATTCTGGTACCCCTCTAGGCCTCAACCAGATCTGGTGTCTCTGGTCCTCAAATGGGCCTCACCTGGACCTAGTGAATATACTCGATCTGGGCCTCATATGGACCTGGTGACTCTGGTCCCTACCTGGGCATCACCGGGACATGGTTCCACTGCATGGCCTGCAGGTTGGCCTCAGCTGGACTTGGTATCACTCGTCCCTACCTGGGCATCATGGGGACATGATTCCTCTGCATGGCCTGCAGGTTCGCCTCACCTGGACCTGGTGAGTGGGGTTCCCACCTGGGGCTCACCCATACCTGGTGACACAGTTCCCCACGTGGACCTCACTTTGACCTGGTGAATCTGGTCCTTACCTGGTCCTCACCAACAACTCGTAACCTGGTCACCACCTGTGAATCACCTGGACCTGGTGAATCTGGTCCCCATCTAGGCCTCACTCAGTCCTGGTGACTTTGTTCCCCACCTGGACTTGATTGCTGTGGACTCCTTCTTGGCCTCAACTGGAACTGGTGACTCTGATCCTAACTGGGCCTCACCCAGATCTGCTGATTCTGGTCCTCACCTGTGTATCATTACGACCTGGATACTCTGTTCCACACCTGAGCCTCACCTGGACATGATGACTCTGGATCCACTCTGGGCCTCCCTCTGACATGGAGACTCTGGTCCCCATCTGGATGTCTCCTAGACCAGGTGAATCTGGTACCCCTCTAGGCCTCAACAAAACCTGGTGACTCTAGTCCTCAACTGGGCCTCACCGGGACCTAGTGAATATGCTCCCCAACTGCGCCTCATCTGGACATGGTGACTCTGGTTCTACGTGGGCATCATTGGGACATGGTTACTCTATTCCCCACTGGGAGTGACCTGATCCTGGTAACACTTTTCCTGACTTTGGCATTTTCTGTACCAGGTGACTCTGGCTCCACCTGGGCCTCACCTGTAACTGGTGACTCTGATCCTAAGCATGGTCTCACCTGACCTTGTGACTGTGGTTCCCATCGGGACCTCACCTGGACCTCATGTCTCTGGTCCCAACTGGGCCTCACCAGAACCTGGATTCTCGGTACCCACCTCGGTAGCATCAGGATATGGTAACACTGTTCAACAACAGTGAACCAGCGGGACCTATTAGCTCTGGCATTCACCTGGGCCACACCTGGACATGGTGATACAGGTTCCCACCTGGGTCTCACCTGGACATGGTGAGTCGCATCCCCACCTGGTCCTTACTTCTAACTGGTGATTCTCGTTCCCACATGGACATCATGTGGACCTGGTTGCTGCAGTGTTTCTAGCTTCTCATGTACCTCGTGACTCCTCTCCCCACCAGGGCCTCACCGGGACCTGGTGAGTGAGGTTGTCACCTGCACCTCACCTGGACCTGCTGATTCTGGTCTGCACCTGAGACTACCCTGGATCTTGTGACTGTGGTCCCCACCTGGGCTTCACCTGGATTTGGGGACTCTGGTCCCCATCTGGACCTCACCTGGCCCTGTTGACCATGGTCCTCAACTGGGCAATATTGGGACACTGTGACTGTGTTCCACAACTGGACCTCACCTGGACCAGGTGACTCTGGTCCCCCTCTGGGTCTCACCGTACCCTAGTGACTGTGAACCCCACTTTGGCCTGACTTCGACCTGCTGACTCTGGTGGCCACCTCTGCCTGACCTCGAACTGTTGACTCTGGTTCTTTCAAGGGCCTCCCCTGTACCTGGTGATCCTGGTCCCCACCGGGCCTCACCTGGACGTGGTGACTCTTGTTACCACTGGGGACTCACCTGGATCTGCTTACTGTGTTCCACACCTGGGCCTCAAGTCGACCTGTTGACCATGGTCCCCAAGCCGGCCTCACATGGACCTGTTGCCTCTGATCCCCAGCGGGGCCTCACGTGTACCTGGTTACTCTGGTCCTCACCTGGGCATCATTGGTCCTGGTGACTCTGTTCCACACCTGAGGCTCCCCTGGACATGTTGACACTGGAATCTCTCTGCCTATCAACCTGACCTGGTGACTCTGGTCCCCATATGGATGTCACCTGGACCAGGGGATTATGGTACCCCTCTGGGCCTCAACCAGGTCTGGTGACTCTGGTCCTCAACTGGGACTCACCGGGACCTAGTGAATATGCTCCCCAATTGTGCCTCATCTGGACCTGGTGACTCTGGTTCTACCGGGCATCATCGGGACATGGTTACTGTATTCCCCACTGGGACTGACCTGATCCTGGTAACTTTGGTCCTGATTTGGCCTCGTCTGTACCAGGTGACTCTGGCTCAACCAGTGCCTCACCTGTAACTGATGATTCTGACTTAAGCATGGCCTCACCTGACCTGGTGACTGTGGTTCCCTTCGGGACCTCACCTGGACCTCATGTCTCTGGTCCCAACTGGCCTCACCAGGTCCTGGTGTCTCTGGTACCCACCGTGGTAGCGTCAGGATACTAACAATGACCAAGCCGGACCTATTAACTCTGGTCTTCACCTGGGCCACACCTGGACATATTGACACTGGTTCCCCCCTGGGTCTCACTTGGACGTGGTGAGTCGGATCCACAACTGGTCCTCCCCTGTAACTGGTGATTCTCGTTCCCACATAGACATCATGTGGACCTGGTGGCTGCAGTGTTTCTAGCTTCTCATGTACCTCGTGACTCTGGTCCCCACCATGGCCTCACCGGGACCTGGTGAGTGTGGTTGCCACCTGCACCTCAAGTGGACCTGGTGATTCTGGTCTGCACCTGAGACTACCCTGGATCTGGTGACTGTGTTCCCCACCTGGGCTTCATCTGCTTTGGGGACTCCAGTCTCCATCTGGGCCTCACCTGACCATGTTGACCATGGTCCTCAACTGGACAAAATTGGGACCCGGTGACTGTGTTCCACAACTGGACCTCACCTGGACCAGGTGATACTGGTCTCCCTCTGGGTCTCACCGCGCCCTAGTGACTGTGAACCCAACTTTGCCCTGACTTGGACCTGCTGACCCTGGTTGCCACCTGCGCCTGACCTCGAACTGATGACTCTGGTACTTTCAAGGGCCTACCCTGTACCTTGTGATCCTTGTCCCCACCTGGGACTCACCTGGACGTGGTGACTAATGTCACAACCGCGTACTCACCTGCTTACTGTGTTCCACATCTGGGCCTCAAGTAGACTTGTTGACCATGGTCCCCAAGCCGGCCTCACATGACCTGTTGCCTCTGATCCCCACCGGGGTCTCACGTTTACCTGGTAACTCTGGCACACATCTGGGCCTCATCTGGACCTAGTGACTCTGGTCCCCACCTGGGCTTCACCTCGATCTGGAGACTCTGGTCCCCACCTGGACTTCACCTGGATCTGGTGACTCTGGTCCCCACCTGGACCTCTTCTGCACCTGGTGACTCTCTTCCATCATGGACCTCACCTGGATCTGGTGACTCTGGTCCTCTGTTTGGCCTCACCTGGACCTGGTGTCTCTCATCCCCACTTTGACCTAACTCAGAACTGCTGAATCTTGCCCCACCTAGGCCGCACCCAGACCTGGTGACTCTTGTCCCCAGCTATGCCTCAATTAGACCTGATGAATCTGGTCCTCACGTGGTCCTCTCCTGGTCCTGGGACTCAGCTGGATACCGTGCCTCTGGTTCCCACAAGGGGCTCACCTGATACTGGTGGCTGTGGTCTTATTCTATGCCTCACCAGGACCTAGTGATACTGTTCCCCATCTGGCCCTGCATGGCCCTAGTGACACTGGTCCTCACCCAGGAATCATTGGAAACTGGATACTCTATTCCACACCTGGGCCTCACTTTGACCAGGGACCTCTGGTCCCATTCTGGGCCTCAAACTAAACTGGTTACTCTGGTTCCCCCTCTGGGCCTCACCCTTACCTGGTGACTCTGGTCACCCCTTGGGCTTCACTTGGGCCTGGTGAATCTGGTCCTTAACTTGTCTGCACCTGGATCTGGTGACTGGTATCCACCTGGGTCTCACCTGGACTTGGTGAATCCTGTTTCCACCTGCAACTCACCTGGACCTTGTGACTGTGGTCCCACCTGGACCTCACCTGGACCTGGTGAGTGGGGTTCCCACCTGGGCCTCACCCATACTGGTGACACAGGTCCCCAAGTGGGCCTCACTTGGACCTGGTGAATCTGGTCCTTACCTGGTCCTCACCCGGAACTCGTAACTCTGGTCACCACCTGGGAATCACCTGGACCTGGTGAATTCTGGTCCCCATGTGGGCCTCATCCAGTCCTGGTGACTTTGTTCCCCACCTGGACCTGATTGCTGTGGACTCCTTCTTGGCCTCACCTGGAACTGGTGACTCTGATCCTAACTGGGCCTCACCGAGATCTGGTGACCCTGGTCCTCACCTGTGGACCATTATGACCTGGATACTCTGTTCCACAACTGAGCCTCACCTGGACATGATGACTCTGGATCCCTTCTGGCCTCAGCATAACATGGTGACTCTGGTCCCCATCTGGATGTCACCTAGACCAGGTGAATCTGGTACCCCTCTAGGCCTCAACCAGATCTGGTGACTCTTGTCCTCACCTGGGCCTCACTGCGACGTAGTGATCATGCTCCCCAGCTGTGCCCCATGTGGAACTGATGACTCTGGTTCTACCTGGGCTTCATCGGGACATGGTTACTCTATTCCCCACTGGAACTGACCTGATCCTGGTAACTCTGGTCCGGACTTTGGCCTCTTCTGTACCAAGTGACTCTGGCTCCACCTGGGTCACACCTGTAACTGGTGACTCTGATCCTAAGCATGGCCTCACCTGACCTGGTGACTGTGGTTCCCATCGGGACCTCACCTGGACCTCATGTCTCTGGTCCCACCTGGGGCTCACCAGGTCCTGGTGTCTCTGGTACCCACCTGGGTAGCATCAGGATATGGTTATATTGTACACTAACAGTGACCCAGCCGGACCTATCAACTCTGGTCTTCACCTGGGCCACTCCTGGACATGGTGACACTGGTTCCCACCTGGATCTCACCTGGACATGGTGAGTCGGATCCCCACCTGGGCCTCACCTGTAACTGGTGATTCTCGTCCTCACATGGACATCATGTGGACCTGGTGGCTGCAGTGTTTCTAGCTTCTCATGTACCTCGTGACTCTGGTCCCCACCAGGGCCTCACCAGGACCTGGTGAGTGTGGTTGCCACCTGCACCTCACCTGGACCTGGTGATTCTGGTCTGCACCTGAGACAAACCTGGAGCTGGTGACTGTGGTCCCCACCTGGGCTTCACCGGGATTTGGGGACTCCAGTCCCCATCTGGGCCTCACCTGGCCCTGTTGAACATGGTCCTCAACTGGGCAGAATTGGGACCCAGAGACTGTGTTCCACAACTGGACCTCACCTGGACCACGTGACTCTGGTCCCCCTCTGGGTCTCAACGTACCCCAGTGACTGTCAACCCCACTTTGGCCTGACATGAACCTGCTGACCCCGGTTGCCACCAGCGACTGACCTCGAACTGTTGACTCTGGTTCTTTCAAGGGCCTCCCCTGGACCTGGTGATCATGGTCCCCACTTGGGCCTCACCTGGACGTGGTGACTCTTGTCACCACCGGGGCTCACCTGGACCTGGTTACTGTGTTCCACACCTGGGCCTAATGTAGACCTGTTGACCATGGTCCCCAAGCCCGCCTCACATGGACCTGTTGCCTCTGATTCCCACCGGGGCCTCACATGTACCTGGTAACTCTGGCCCTCACTAGGCTTCATCTGGACCTAGTGACTGGTCCCAACCTGGGCTTCACGTGGATCTGGTGACTCTGGTCCCCACCTGGAATTCACCTGGATCTGGTGACTCTGGTCCCCAGCTGGACCTCTCTTGGACCTGGTGACTCTCTTCCAAACATGGAGCTCACCTGGATCTGGTGACTCTGGTCCTCAGTTTGGCTTCACCTGGACCTGGTGTCTCTCGTCCCCACTTTGACCTAACTCAGACCTGCTGAATCTTGCCCCACCTAGGCCGCACCCAGACCTGGTGACTCTTGTCCCCAGCTAAGCCTCAATTCGACCTGATGAATCTGGTCCTCACGTGGGCCTCACATGGACCTGGCACTCAGCTGGATAGAGTGGCTCTGGATCCCACATGGGGCTCACCTGATACTGGTGACTGTGGTCTTATTCTATGCCTCACCAGGACCTAGTGATTCTGTTCCCCATCTGGGCCTGCATGGCCCTTGTGACTCTGGTCCTCACCCAGGCATCATTGGGACCTGGATACTCTATTCCACACCTGGGCCTCACACTGCCAAGGGACCTCTGATCCCATTCTGGGCCTCAAACTAAACTGGTTACTCTGGTTCCCCCTCTGGGCCTCAACCTTACCTGGTGACTCTGGTCACCCCTTGGGATTCACTTGGGCCTGGTGAATCTGGTCTTTAGCTTGTCCTCACCTGGATCTGGTGACTGGTAGCCCTCTGGGCCTCACCTGGAGTTGGTGAATCCTGTTGCCACCTGTGCCTCAACTGGACCTTGTGACTGTGGTCCCACCTGGACCTCACCTGGATCTCTTGACTCTGGTTCCCATATGGGGCTCTCCTTGACCTGGTTCCTGTGGTCTCCATCTGGCCTCACATGGAACACAATAACTCTAATCCATATTTGGGCCTCTCCTGGACCTGTTGACTCAGGTCCTTACCTGGGCATTATTGGACCTGGATACTCTCTTATATACTTGGGCCTCACCTGAACCTTGTGACTCTTGTCCCACCTGTGCCTCACATGTTCGAGGTTACTGGTTCCCACAAGGACCTCACCTGTACCTGGTGACTCAGGTCCTCATATGGGCATCATGGGACCTGGTTTCTCAGTTCCACATCGGGGCCTCACCTGGACCTAGTGATTCTCGTCCCACTCTGCGCGTCACCCTGACATGGTGACTGTGGTCCCCACCTGGATATCACCAGAACCGGGTGCCTCTGCTTCCCCTCTGGGACTCACCCGGAGCTGGGGCACTGACCCTCAACTGGGGCTCAACAGGACCTAGTGAATCTACTCCTCACTTAGGCCTCGTCTGGACCTTGTGACTCTTTTCCAACCTGGCATCAATGGGACATGGTGACTATGTTCCCCACCTGGGCCTCACATGGACATGATAACTTTGCTCTACACTTTGGCCTCAACTAGTCCTGATGACTCTGGCCCCCCACCTAGGCCTCAATCTGGACCTGGTGACTGTGGTCCCCACCTTGTCTCACCTGGATCTGGTGACTCTCGTTCCCACTTGAGCCACACCTGGACCTGGTGACTGTGGTGTTCTTGTAGACTCACATTTACCTGGTGACTCCGGTCCCCACTAGGGTCTCACCTGGATCTGGTGACTCTGGCCTGCAGGTTGGCCTAACCTGGACCTGGTGAGTGTGGTTGCCACCTGGGCCTCACCCATACCTGGTGACTCAGTTCCCCACGTGGGCCATGTGGACCTGGTGAATCTGGTCCTTACCTGGTCCTTTCCCAGACCCGGGGACTCTGGTCACAACCTGGGCCTCACCTGGACCTGGTGAATCTGGTCCCCTTCTGGGTCTCACACATTCCTAGTGACTTTGTTCCCCACCTGGACCTGATTGCTGTGGACTCTTTCTTGGCCTTACCTGGAACTGGTGACTCTGGTCCCTATCTGGATGTCACCTTGACCAGGGGATTCTGGTACAACTCTGGGCCTTAACCAGATCTGGTGACTCTGGTCTTCAACTGGGCCTCACCTGGACCTAGTGAATATGCTCCATCTGGGCCTCATTTGGACCTGGTGACTCTGGTCCCTACGTGGGCAACATCAGGAGATGGTTCCACATAATGGTCTGCAGGTTGGCCTCTTCTTGACCTGGTAACTCTGGTCCCTGCCTGGGCATCATCGGGACACGGTTCCTCTGCATGGCCTGCAGGTTGGCGTCACCTGGACCTGGTGAGTGCGTTTGACACCTGGGCCTCACCCATACCTGGTGACACAGGTCCCACGTGGGCCTCACTTGGACCTGGTGAATCTGGTCCTTACCTGGTCCTCACCCCTAACTCGTAACCTGGTCACCACCTGGGAATCACCTGGGCCTGGTGAATCTGGTGCCCATCTGGGCCTCACCCACTCCTGGTGACTTTGTTCCCCACTTGGACCTGATTGCTGTGGACTCCTTCTTGGCCTCACCTGGAACTTGTGACTCTGTTCCTAACTGGGCCTCACCCAGATCTGGTGACTCTGGTCTTCCCATGTGGACCATTATGACCTGGATACTCTGTCCACACCTGAAACTCACCTGGACATGATGACTCTGGATCCCCTCTGGGCCTCACCCTAATATGGTGACTCTGGTCCCCATCTGGATGTCCCCTAGACCAGGTGAATCTGGTACCCCTCTAGGCCTCAACTAGACCTGGTGAGCCTGGTCCTCATCTGGGCCTCACCTGGACCTAGTGAATATTCTCCCCATCTGTGCCTCGATGGACCTGGTGACTCTGGTTCTACCTGGGCATCATTGGGACATGGTTACTGTATTACCCACTGGGAGTGACCTGATCCTGGTAACTCTGGTCCTGACTTTGGCCTCTTCTGTACCAGGTGACTCTGGCTCCACCTGGGCCTCACCTGTACCTGGTGACCCTGATCCTAAGCATGGGCTCACCTGACCTGGTGACTGTGGTTCCCATCGGGACCTCACCTGGACCTCATGTCTCCGGTTACACTTGGGCCTCACCAGGACCTGGTGTCTCTGGTACCCACCTGGGTAGCATCAGGATATGGTTACACTGTTCACTAACACTCATCAGCCGGACCTAATAACTATGGTCTTCACCTGGGGCACACCAGGACATGGTGACACTGGTTCCCACCAGGGTCTCACCTGGACATGGTGAGTCGGATCCCCACCTGGTCCTCACCTGTAACTGGTGATTTTCGTTCCCATATGGACATCAAGTGGACCTGGTGGCTGCAGTGTTTCAAGCTTCTCACGTACCTCGTGTCTCTGGTCCCCACCGGGGCCTCACAGGGACTGGGTGTGTGTGGTTGCCACCTGCACCTCACATATACCTGGTGATTCTGGTCTGCACCTGAGACTACCCTGGATCTGGTGACTGTGGTCCCCACCTGGGCTTCACCTGGATTTGGGGACTCTGGTCCCCATCTGGGTCTCACCTGGCTCTGTTGACCATAGTCCTCAACTGGGCAATATTGGGACCCGTTGACTGTGTTCCACAACTGGACCTCACCTGGACCAGATGACTCTGGTCCCCCTCTCGGTCTCACCGTGCCCTAGTGACTGTGAAACCCACTTTGGCCTGTCTTGGCCCTTCTGACCATGGCTGCCACCTGCGATTGACCTCTAACTGTTGACTCTGGTTCTTTCCAGGGCCTACTTGGACCTGGTGATCCTGGTCCCCACCTGGGCCTCTCCTGGACGTGATGACCTTTGTCACCACCGGGGACTCACCTGGACTTGGTTACTGTGTTCGAAACCTGGGCCTCAAATAGACCTGTTGAGCAAGGTCCCCAAGCCGGCCTCACAAGGACCTGCTGCCTCTGATCCCCACCGGGGCCTCACGTGTACCTCGTAACTCTGGTCCTCACCTGGGACTCATCTGGACCTAGTGACTCTGGTCCCCACCTGGGCTTCACCTGGATCTGGTGACTCTGGTCCCCACCTGGAAGTCACCTGGATCTGGTGACTCTGGTCCCCACATGGACCTCTCCTGAACCTGGTGACTCTCTTTCCAACATGGACCTCACCTGGATCTGGTGACCCTGGTCCTCAGTTTGGCTTCACCTGGACCTGGTGTCTCTCGTCCCCACTTTGACCTAACTCAGACCTGCTGAATCTCGCCCCACCTAGGCCACACCCAAACCTGGTGACTCTTGTCCCCAGCTATGCCTCAATTCGAACTGATGAATCTGGTCCTCACGTGGGCCTCACCTGGTCCTGGGACTCAGCTGGATAGAGTGGCTCTGGTTCGCACAAGGGGTTCACCTGATACTGGTGACTGTGGTCTTATCCTATGCCTCACCAGGACCTAGTGATTCTGTTCCCATCTGGGCCTGCATGGGCCTAGTGACTCTGGTCCTCACCCAGGCATCATTGGGACCTGGATACTCTATTCTACAACTGAGCCTCACTTTGTCCAGGGACCTCTGGTCCCATTCTGGTCCTCAAACTAAACTGGTTACTCTGGTTCCCCCTCTGGGCCTCACCCTTACCTGGTGACTCTGGTCACCCCTTGGGCTTCACTTGGGCCTGGTGAATCTGGTCCTTAGCTGGTCCGCACCTGGATCTGCTGACTGGTCGTCACCTGGGCCCCACGTGGACTTGGTGAATCCTCTTGCCACCTGCGCCTCACCTGGACCTTGTGACTGTGGTCCCACCTGGACCTCACCTGGATCTGGTGGCTCTGGTTCCCACATGGGGCTCTCCTGGACCTGGTTCCTGTGGTCTCCATCTGGCCTCACCTGGAACACAATGACTCTGATCCATATTTGGGCCTCTCCTGGACCTGTTGACTCTGGTCCTTACCTGGGCATCATTGGGACCTGGATACTCTCTAATATACCTGGTACAAACCTTGCCCTGTTGACTGTGGTCCCACCTGGGGCTCACCTGGACGAGGTGACTGGTTCCCACATGGACCTTACCTGGACCTGGTGACTCAGGTCCTCATATGGGCATCATGGGACCTGGTTTCTCAGTTCCACATCGGGGACTCACCTGGACCTAGTGATTCTCGTCCCATTATGGTCCTCACCCTGACGTGGTGACTCTGGTCCCCACCTGGATATCACCAGAACCGGGTGACTCTGGTCCACCTCTAGTAATCACCCGGAGCTGTGGACACTGGTCCTCAACTGGGCCTCAACACGACCTGATGAACCTACTCCTCACTTAGGCCTCGTCTGGACCTTGTGACTCTTTTCCCACCTGGCATCAATGGGACATGGTTACTCTGTTCCCCACCTGGGCCTCACCTGGACATGATAACTTTGCTCCACACTTTGGCCTCAACTGGTCCTGATGACTCTGGTCCGCCGACCTAGGCGTCAATCTGGACCTGATTGCTGTGGACTCCTTCTTAGCCTAAACTGGAACTGGTGACTCTGATCCAGATTGAGGATCCCCAATCTGGGCCTCACCCTTCCCTGTCAACCATGGTCCTCAACTGCCAAAATTGGGACCCGGTAACTGTGTTCCACCCCTGGACCTCACCTGGACCAGGTGACTCTGGTCCCCCTCTGGGTCTCACCGTGCCCTAGTTACTGTGAATCCCACTTTGGCCTGACTTGGACCTGCTGACCCTGGTTGACACCTGCGCCTGACCTCGAACTGTTGACTCTGGTTCATTCAAGGGCTTCCCCTGTACCTGGTGATCCTGGTCCCCCCCTGGGACTCACCTGGACGTGGTGACTCTTGTCACCACCGGGGACTCACCTGGACCTGGTTACTGTGTTCCACACCTGGGCCTCAAGTAGACCTGTTGACCATGGTACCGAAGCTGACCTCATATGGACCTGTTGCCTCTGATTCCCACCGGGGCATCACGTGTACCTGGTAACACTGGTCCTCACTTGGGCCTCATCTGGACCTAGTGATTCTGGTCCCCATCTTGGCTTCACCTGGATCTGGTGACTCTGGTCCTCAGTTTGGCCTCACCTGGACCTGGTGAATCAGGTCCTCATATGGGCATCATGGGACCTGGTTTCTCAGTTCCTCATCGGGGCCTCACCGGAACCTAGTGAAACTCGTCCCCCTCTGGGCTTCCCCTGACGTGGTGACTCTGGTCCCCACCTGGATATCACCAAACCGGGTGACTCTGCTCCCCTTCTGGGACTCACCCGGAGCTGGGGACACTGGTCCTAAATGGGCCTCAACAGGACCTGGTGAATCTACTCCTCACTTAGGCCTCATCTGTACCTTGTGTCTCTTTTCCCACCTGGCATCAATGGGACATGGTTACTGTGTTCCCCACCTGGGCTCACCTGGATCTGGTGACTCTTGTCCGCACCTGGACTTCACCTGCATCTGGTGACTCTGGTCCCCACATGGACCTCTCCTGGACCTGGTGACTCTCTTTCCAACATGGACCTCACCGGGATCTGGTGACTCTGGTCCTCAGTTTGGCCTCACTTGGACCTGGTGTCTCTCGTCCTCACTTTGACCTAACTCAGAACTGCTGAATCTTGCCCCACCTAGGCCGCACAAAGACATGGTGACTCTTGTCCCCAGCTATGCCTCAATTCGACCAGATGAATCTGGCCCTCACGTGGGCCTCACATGGACCTGGGAGTCAGGTGGATAGAGTGGCTCTTGTTCCCCCAAGGGGTTCACCTGAGACTGGTGACTGTGGTCTTATCCTATGCCTCACCAGGACCTAGTGATTCTGTTCCCCATCTGGCCCTGCATGGCCCTAGTGACTCTGGTCCTCACCCAGGAATCATTGGGAACTGGATACTCTATTCCACACTTGGGCCTCACTTTGACCAGGGACCTCTGGTCCCATTCTGGTCCTCAAACTAAACTGGTTACTCTGGTTCCCCCTCTGGGCCTCACCCTAACGTGGTGACTCTGGTCACCCATTGGTCTTCACATGGACCTGGTGAATCTGGTCCTTAGCTGGTCCGCACCTGGATGTGGTGACTGGTCGCCACCTGGACCTACCTGGACTTGGTGAATCCTGTTGCCACCTGCGCCTCACCTGGACCTTGTGACTGTGGTCCCACCCGGACATCACCTGGATCTGGTGGCTCTGGTTCCCATATGGGGGTCTCCAGGACCTGGTTCCTGTGGTCTCCATCTGGCCTCACCTGGAACACAATGACTCTGATCCATATTTGGGCCTCTCCTGGACCTGTTGACTCTGGTCCTTACCTGGGCATCATTGGGGCCTGGATACTCTCTTATATACCTGGGCCTCACCTGGACCTGTTGACTGTGGTCCCACCTAGGCCTCACCAGGACGAGGTGACTGGTTCCCACAGGGACCTCACCTGGAACTGGTGACTCATGTCCTCATTTGGGCATTATGGGACCTTTTTTCTCAGCTCCACATCGGGGCCTCACCTGAAACTAGTGATTCTCGTCCCCCTCTGGTCCTCACGCTGACGTGGTGAGTCTTGTCCACACCTGGATATCACCAGAACCGGGTGACTCTGGTCCCCCTCTGGGAGTCACCCCGAGCTGGGGACACTGGTGCTCAACTGGGCCTCAACAGGACCTGGTGAATCTAGTCCTCACTTAGGTCTCATCTGTACCTGGTGACTTTTTTCCCACCTGGCATCAATGGGACATGGTTACTCTGTTCCCCACCTAGACATCACCTGGACATGATAACTTTGCTCCACACTTTGGCCTCAACTTGTCCTGATGAATCTGTTCCCCCCACCTAGGCCTCAATCTGGACCTGGTGACTATGGTCCTCACCTGGGCATCATTGTTACCTGGTGACTCTGTTCCACACCTAAGCCTCACCTGGACATGATGACTCTGGATCCCCTCTGGGCCTCAGCCTGACATGGTGACTCTGGTCCCCATCTGGATGTCACCTAGACCAGGTGCATCTGTTACCCCTCTAGGGCTCAAATAGACCTGGTGACACTGGTCCTCAACTGGGTGTCACCGACACCTAGTGAATATGCTTCCCACCTGCGCCTCATCTGGACCTGGTGACGCTGGGTCTGCCTGGGCATCATCGGGACATGGTTACTCTGTTCCCCACTGGGACTGACCTGGTCCTGGTAACTCTGGTCCTGACTTTCGCCTCTTCTGTACAAGGTGACTCTGGCTCCACCAGGGCCTCACCTGTAACTGGTGACTCTGATCCAAATCATGGCCTCTCCTGACCTTATGAATGTGGTTCCCATCGGGACCTCACCTGGACCTCATACCAGGACCTGGTGTCTCTGGTACCCACCTGGGTAGCATCAGGATATGGTTACACTGTTCACTAACCGTGACCCAGCCGGACCTATTAACTCTGGTCTTCACCTGGGCCCCACCTGGACATGGTGAAACTCGTTCCCACCTGGGTCTCACCTGGAAATGGTGAGTCAGATACCCACATGGTCCTAACCTATAACTGTTGATTCTCGTTCCCACATGGACATCATGTGGACCTGGTGGCTGCGGTGTTTCTAGTTTGTCATGTACCTTGTGACACTGGTCCCCACGAGGGCCTCACCGTGACCTGGTGAGTGTTGCCACCTGCACCTCACCTGGACCTGGTGATTCTGGTCTGCACCTGAGACTACCCTGGATCTGGTGACTGTGGTCCCCACCTGTGCTTCACCTGGATTTGGGGACTCTGGTCCCCATCTGAGCCTCACCTGGCCCTGTTGACCATGGTCCTCAAAAGCGCAAAATTGGGACCCTGTGACTGTGTTCCACAACTGGACCTCACCTGGACCACGTGACTCTGGTGCCCCTATGGGTCTCACCATGCCCTAGTGACTGTGAACCCCACTTTCCCCCGACTTAGACCTGCTGACCCTGGTTGAAACCTGCGCCTGACCTCGAACTGTGGACTCTGGTACTTTCAAGGGCCTCCCCTGTACCTAGTGATCCTGGTCCGAACCTGGGCCTCACCTGGACGTGGTGACTCTTGTCACCATGGGGACTCACCTGGACCTGCTCACTGTGTTCCACACCTGGGCCTCAAGTAGACCTGTTGACCGTGGTCCCCAAGCCGGCCTCACATGGACCTGTTGCCTCTGATTCCCACCGGGGCCTCACGTGTACCTGGTAATTCTGGTCCTCACCTGGGCCTCATCTGGACCTAGAGACTCTGGTCCCCACCTGGGCTTCACCTGGATCTGGAGACTCTGGTCACCATCTAGACTTCACCTGGATCTGGTGACTCTGGTCCCAATCTGGACCTCTCTTGGACTTGGTGTCTCTCTTGCCCACTTTGACCTAACTCAGAACTGCTGAATCTTGCCCCACCTATTACGCACCCAGACCTGGTGACTCTTTTCCCTAGCTATTCCTCAATTCGACCTGATGAATCTGGTCCTCACGTGGACCTCACATGTACCTGGGACTCAGCTGGAAAGAGTGGCTCTGGTTCCCACAAGGGGCTCACCTGATACTGCTGACTGTGGTCTTACTCTATGCCTCACCAGGACCTAGTGCTTCTGTTCCCCATCTGGGCCTGCATGGCCATAGTGACTCTGGTCCTCACTCAGGCATCATTGGTACCTGGATACTCTATTCCACACCTGGGCCTCACTTTGAACAGGGACCGCTGGTCCCATTCTGGGCCTCAAACTAAACTGGTTACTCTGGTTCCCCCTCTGAATCTCACCCTTAACTGGTAACTCTGATCACCCCTTGGGCTTCACCTGGGCCTGGTGAATCTGATCCTTAGCAGGTCCGCACCTGGATGGTGACTGGTCGCCACCTGGGCCTCACCTGGACTTGGTGAATCCTGTTGCCCCGTGCGCCTCACCTGGTCCTTGTAACTGTGGTCCCACCTGGACCTCACCTGGATCTGGTTGCTTGGTTCCCATATGGTGCTCCCCTGGACCTGGTTCCTGTGGTCTCCATCTGGCCTCACCTGGATCACAATGACTCTGATCCATATTTGGGCCTCTCCTGGACCTGTTGACTCTGGTCCTTACCTGGGCATCATTGGGACATGGATACTCTCTTATATATTTTGGCCTCACCTGGAACTGTTGACTATGATTCCACCTGGGCTTCACCTGGACGAGGTGACGGGTTCCCACAGGGACCTCACCTGGACCTGGTGACTCAGGTCCTCATATGGGCATCATGGGACCTGGTTTCTCAGTTCCACATCGGGGCCTCACCTGGACCTATTGATTCCCGTCCCACTCTGGGCCTCACCCTGACGTGGTGACTCTGGTCCCCACCTGGATATCACCAGAACCGGATGACTCTGGTCCCCCTCTGGGACTCAACCGGCGCTGGGGACACTGGTCCTCAACTGGACCTCAACAGGACATGGTGAATCTACTCTTCACTTAGGCCTCGTCTGGACCTTGTGACACTTTTCCCACCTGGCATCAATGGGACATGGTTACTCTGTTCCCCACCCGGACTCACCTGGAAATGATAACTTTGCTCCACACTTTGGCCTCAACTGGTCCTGATGACTCTGGTCCCCCCACCTAGGCCTCAATCTTCACCTGGTGACTGTGGTCCCCACATGGTTCTCACCTGGACCTGGTGACTCTCGTTCCCATATAAACCACACCTGGACCTGGTGACTGTGGTATCCTTGTGGACTCACATTTACCTGGTGACTCCTGTCCCACTAGGGCCTCACCTGGATCTGGTGACTCTGGCCTGCAGGTTGGTCTCACATGGACCTGGTGAGTGGGGTTGCCACCTGGCATCACCCATACCTGGTGCCTCAGGTCCCCACGTGGGCCTCTTGGACCTAGTGAATCTGGTCCTTACCTGGTCCTCTCCAAGACCCGGGGACTCTGGTCACTACCTGGGCCTCACCTGGAACTGGTGAATCTGGTCCCCTTCTGGGCCTCCCCCAGGCCTGGTGACTTTGTTCCCGACCTGGACCTGATTGCTTGGACTCTTTCTTGGCCTCACCTGGAACTGGTGACTCTTATCCTATCTGCGCGTCACTCAGACCTGGTGACTCTGGTCCTCACCTGGGCATCATTTGTACCTGGTGACTCTGTTCCACACCTGAGCCTCACCTGGACCTGATGACTCTGGAAGCTCTCTGGGCCTACCCTGACCTGGTGACCCTGGTCGCCATCTGGATATCACCTGGAACAGGTGATTCTGGTACCCCTCTAGGACTCAACCAGATCTGGTGACTCTGGTCCTCAAATGGGCCTCACCTGGACCTAGTGAATATGCTCCATCTGGGCCTCATTTGGACCTGGTGATTCTGGTTCCTCCCTGGGCATCATCGGGACATGGTTCCACTGCATGGCCTGCAAGTTGGCCTCACCTGGACCTGGTAACTCAAGTCCCTGCCTGGGCATCATCGGGACACTCTTCCTCTGCATTGCCTGCAGGGTGGCCTCACCTGGACCTGGTGAGTGGGGTTGCCACTTGGGCCTCACCCATACCTTGTGACACAGGTGCCCACGTGGGCCTCACTTGAACCTGGTGAATCTGGTCCTTACCTGGTCCTCCCCCGGAACTGCTAACTCTGGTCACCACCTGGGAATCACCTGGGCCTGGTGAATCTGGTCCCCATCTGGGCCTCACCCATTCCTGGTGACTTTGTTCCCCACCTGGACCTGATTGCTGTGGACTCCTTCTTGGCCTCACCTGTAAGTGGTAACTCTGATCGTAGCTGGGCCTCACCCAGATCATGTGATTCTGGTCCTCACCTGTGGACCATTATGACCTGGATACTCTGTTCCACACCTGAGGCTCACCTGAACATGATGACTCTGGATCCACTCTGGGCCTCACCATGACATGGTGACTCTGGTCCCCATCTGGATATCACCAGAACCGGGTGACTCTGGTCCCCCTCTGGGACTAACCCAGAGATGGGGACACTGGTCCTCAACTGGATCTCAACAGTACCTGTTGAATCTACTCCTCACTTAGGTCTCGTCTGAACCTTGTGACTCTTTTCCCACCTGGCATCAACGGGACATGGTTACTCTGTTCCCCACCTGGACCTCACCTAGACATGATAACTTTGCTCCACACTTTGGCCTCAACTGGTCCTGATGACTCTGGTCCCCCCACCTAGGCCTCAATCTGGACCCGGTGATGTGGTCCCCACTTGGATCTCACCTGGACCTGGTGACTCTCGTTTCCACATGAACCACACCTGGCCCTGTTGACTGTGGTGTTCTTGTAGACTCACATTTACCTGGTGACTCCGGTCCCCACTAGGGCCTCACCTGGATCTGGTGACTTTGGCCTGCAGGTTGGCCTCACCTGGACCTGGTGACTCTGGTCTCTACCTGGGCATCATCGGGACATGGTTTCACTGCATGGCCTACAGGTTGGTCTCACCTGGACCTGGTAACTCTGGTCCCTACCTGGGCATCATTGGGACACTGTTCCTCTGCATGGCCCGCAGGTTGGCCTCACCTGGACCTGGTGAGTGGGGTTACCACCTGAGCCTCACCCAGACCTGGTGACACAGGTCCCCACATGTGCCTCATTTGACCTGGTGAATCTGGTACTTACCTGGTCCTCACCCGGAACTGGTAACTCTGGTCACCTCCTGGGAATCACCTCGACCTGGTGAATCTGGTCCCAATCAGGTCCTCACCCAGTCCTGGTGACTTTGTTCCCCACCTGGACCTGATTGCTGTGGACTCCTTCTTGGCCTCACCTGGAACTGGTGACTCTGATCCTAACTGGTCCTCAGCCAGATCTGGTGACTCTGGTCTTCACCTGTGGACCATTATGACCTGGATACTCTGTTCCATGCCTGAGCCTCACCTGCACATGATGACTCTGGATCCCCTCTCGGCCTCACCCTGACATGGTGACTCTGGTCCCCATCTGATGTCACCTAGACCAGGTGAATCTGGAACCCCTCTAGGCCTCAACTAGACCTGGTGACTCTGGTCCTCAACTGGGCCTCACCGGAACATAGTGAATATGCTTCCCACCTGCGCCTCATCTGGACATGTTGACCCTGGTCCTTACCTGGGCATCATTGGGACCATGATACTCTCTTGTATACCTGGGCCTCACCTGGACCTGGTGACTGTGGTCCTCAGTTTGGCCTCACCTGCACCTGGTGTCTCTCGTCCCCACTTTGACCTAACTCAGAACTGCTGAATCTTGACCCGCCTAGGCCGCACAAAGACCTGGTGACTCTTGTCCCCAGCTATGCCTCAATTCGACCTGATGAATCTGGTCCTCACGTGGGCCTCACATGGACCTGGGAATCAGCTGGATAGAGTGGCTCTGGTTCCCACAAGGGGCTCACCTGATACTGCTGACTGTGGTCTTATTCTATGCCTCACCAGGACCTAGTGATTCTGTTCCCCATCTGGGCCTGCATGACTTGTAACTCTGGTCCTCACCCAGGCATCATTGGGATCTGGATACTCTATTCCACACCTGGACCTCACTTTCACCAGGTTCCTAGGGTCCCATTCTGGGCCTCAAACTAAACTGGTTACTCTGGTTCCCCCTCAGGGCCTCACCCCTACCTGGTGAGTCTGGTCACCCCTTGAGCTTCACAAGGGCCTGGTGAATATGGTCCTTAGCTGTTCCGCTTCTGGATCTGGTGACCGGTCGCCACCTGGGCCTCACTTGGACTTGGTGAATCCTGTTGCCACCTGCGCCTCACCTGGACCATGTGACTGTGGTCCCACCCGGACATCACCTGGATCTGGTGGCTCTGGTTTCCATATGGGGGTCTCCTGGACCTGGTTCCTGTGGTCTCCATCTGGCCTCCACTGGAACACAATGACTCTGAACCATATTTGGGCCTCTCCTGGACCTGTTGACTCTGGTCCTTACCTGGGCATCATTGGGACCTGGATACTCCCTTATATACCTGGGCCTCACCTGGACCTGGTGACTGTGGTCCCACCCGGGCCTCACCTGGACGAGGTGACTGGTTACCACAGGGACCTCACCTGGACCTGGTGACTCACGTCCTCATATGGGCATCATGGGACCTGGTTTCTCAGTTCCACATCGGGGCCTCACCTGGACCTAGTGATTCTCGTCCACCTCTGGCCTCACCCTGACGTGGTGATTCTGGTCCCCACTTGGATATCACCAGAACCGGGTGACTCTGGTCCCCCTCTGGGACTCACCCGGAGCTGGGGACACTGGTCCTCAACGGGGCCTCAACAGGACCTGGTGAATCTACTCCTCACTTAGGCCTCGTCTGAACCTTGTGACTCTTTTCCCACCTGGCATCAATGGGACATGGTTACTCTGTTCCCCACCTGGGCCTCACATGGACATGATAACTTTGCTCCGCACTTTGGCCTGAACTGGTCCCGATGACCCTGGTCCCCCAACCGAGGCCTCATCTGGACCTGGAGACTGTCGTTCCCACCTGGGTCTCACCTGGACCTGGTGACTCTCGTTCCCACATGAACCACACCTGGACCTGGTGACTGTGGTGTACTTGTAGACTCACATTTACCTGGTGACTCCGGTCCCCACTAGTGCCTCACCTGGATCTGGTGACTCTGGCCTGCAGGTTGGCCTCACTTGGACCTGGTGAGTGGGGTTGCCACCTGGGCCTCACCGAAACCTGGTGACTCAGGTCCCCACGTGGGCCTCTTTGATCTGTTAATCTGGTCCTTAGCTGGTCCTCTCCCAGACCCGGGGACTCTGCTCTCCACCTGAGCCTCACCTGGACCTGGTGAATCTGGTCCCCATCTGGGCCTCACCCAGTCCTGGTGACTTTGTTCGCCACATGGACCTGATTGTTGTGGTCTCCTTCTTGGCCTAACCTGGAACTGGTGACTCTGATCGTATCTGCACGTCACCCAGATCTGGTGAGTCTGGTCCTCACCTGGGCATCATTGGTACCTGCTGACTCTGTTCCTCACCTGAGCCTCACCTGGACATGATGACTCTGGAACCTCTCTGGGCCTCATCCTGACCTGGTGACTCTGGTCCCCATCTGGATGTCACCTGGTCCAGGTGATTCTGGTACCCCTCTAGGACTCAACCATATCTGGTGACTGTGATCCTCAACTGGGCCTCACCTGCACCTAGTGAATATGCTCCATCTGGGCCTCATTTGGACCTGGTGACTGTGATCCCTACCTGGGCATCATCGGGACATGGTTCCATTGCATGGCCTGCAGGTTGGCCTCACCTGGACCTGGTAACTCTGGTTCCTACCTGGGCATCATCGGGACATGATCCACTGCATGGCCTGCAGGTTGACCTCACCTGGACCTGAGAACTCGAGTCCCTACCTCGGCATCATCGGGACATGGTTCCTCTGCATGCCCTGCAGGTTGGCCTCACCTGGAACTGTGAGAGGGGTTGTCACTTGGGCCTCACACATGCCTGGTGACACAGGTCCCCACGTGGGCCTCACTTGGACCTGGTGAATCTGGTCCTTACCTGGTCCTCTCCCAGAACTCGTAACTCTGTTCACCACCTGGGAATCACCTGGACCTGTTGAATCTGGTCCCCATCTGGGCCTCACCCAGTCCTCGGGGCTTTGTTCCCCACCTGGACCTGATTGCTGTGGACTCTTTCTTGGCCTCACCTGGAACTGATGACTCTGATCCTATCTGCGGGTCACCCAGACCTGGTGACTCTGGTCCTCACCTGGGCATCATTGGTACCTGGTGACTCTGTTCCACACCTGAGCCTCACCTGGACATGATGACTCTGGAACCTTTCTGGGCCTCCTCCTGACATGGTGACTCTGGTCCCCATCTGGATGTCACCTAGACCAGGTGAATCTTGTAGCCCTCTAGGCCTCAACCAGATCTGGTGACTCTTGTCCTCACCTGGGCCTCACAGCGACGTAGTGATCATGCTCCCCAGCTGTGCCCCATGTGGACCTGATGACTCTGGTTCTACCTGGGCATCATCGGGACATGGTTACTCTATTCCCCACTCGAACTTACCTGATCCTGGTAACTCTGTTCCGGACTTTGGCCTCTGCTGTACCAAGTGACTCTGGCTCCACCTGGGAAACACATGTAACTGGTGACTCTGATCCTAAACATGGCCTCACCTGACCTGGTGACTGGTTCCCATCGGGACCTCACCTGGACCTCATGTCTCTGGTCCCACTTGGGGCTCTCCAGGTCCTGGTGTCTCTGGTACCCACCTGGGTAGCATCAGGATATGGTTATATTGTACACTAACAGTGACCCAGCCGGACCTATCAACTCTGGTCTTCACCTGGGCCACTCCTGGACATGGTGACACTGGTTCCCACCTGGATCTCACCTGGACATGGTGAGTCGGATCCCCACCTGGGCCTCACCTGTAACTGGTGATTCTCGTCCCCACATGGACATCATGTGGACCTGGTGGCTGCAGTGTTTCTAGCTTCTCATGTACCTCGTGACTCTGGTCCCCACCAGGGCCTCACCGAGACCTGGTGAGTGTGGTTGCCACCTGCACCTCACCTGGACCTGGTGATTCTGGTCTGCACCTGAGACAAACCTGGAGGTGGTGACTGTGGTCCCCACCTTGGCTTCACCTGGATTTGGGGACTCCAGTCCCCATCTGGGCCTCACCTGGCCCTGTTGACCATGGTCCTCAACTGGGCAAAATTGGGACCCAGACTGTGTTCCACAACTGGAACTCACCTGGACCAGTGACTCTGATCACACTCTGGGTCTCAACGTGCCCTAGTGACTGTCAACCCCACTTTGGCATGACATGAACCTTCTGACCCCGGTTGCCACCTGCGACTGACCTCGAACAGTTGACTCTGGTTCTTTCAATGGCCTCCCTTGTACCTGGTGATCATGGTCCCCACTTGGGACTCACCTGGACGTGGTGACTCTTGTCACCACCGGGGCTCACCTGGACCTGGTTACTGTGTTCGACACCTGGGCCTAATGTAGACTGACCATGGTCCCCAAGCTGGCCTCATATGGACCGGTTGCCTCTGATCCCCACCGGGGCCTCACGTGTATCTCGTAACTCTGGCCCTCACCTAGGCTTCATCCTGACCTAGTGACTGGTCCAAACTTGGGCTTCACCTGGATCGGGTGACTCTGGTCCCCACCTGGAATTCATCTGGATCTGGTGACTCTGGTCCCCAGCTGGACCTCACCTGGACCTGGTGACTCTCTTTCCAACATGGAGCTAACCTGGATCTGGTGACTCTGGTCCTCAGTTTGGCCTCACCTGGACCTGGTGTCTCTTGTCCCCACTTTGACCTAACTCAGAACTGCTGCATCTTGCCCCACCTAGGCCGCACCCACACCTGGTGACTCTTATCCCCAGCTATGCCTCAATTCGACCTGATGAATCTGGTCCTCACGTGGGCCTCACATGGACCTGGGACTCAGCTGGATAGAGTGGCTCTGGATCCCACATGGGGCTCACAAGTTATGGTGACTGTGGTCTTATTCTATGCCTCACCAGGACCTAGTGATTCTGTTCCCCATCTGGGCCTGCATGGCCCTAGTGACTCTGGTCCTCACCCAGGCATCATTGGGACCTGGATACTCTATTCCACACCTGGGCCTCACACTGCCAAGGGACCTCTGATCCCATTCTGGGCCTCAAACTAAACTGGTTACTCTGGTTCCCCCTCTGGGCCTCAACCTTACCTGGTGACTCTGGTCACCCCATGGGATTCAATTGGGCCTGGTGAATCTGGTCTTTAGCTTGTCCTCACCTGGATCTGGTGACTGGTAGCCACCTGGGCCTCACCTGGACTTGGTGAATGCAGTTGCCACCTGTGCCTCAACTGGACCTTGTGACTGTGGTCCCACCTGGACCTCACCTGGATCTCTTGGGCTCTGGTTCCCATACGGGGCTGTCCTGGACCTGGTTCCTGTGGTCTCCAATTGGCCTCACATGGAACACAATGACTCTGATCCATATTTGGGCCTCTCCTGGACCTGATGACTCAGGTCCTTACCTGGGCATTATTGGACCTGGATACTCTCTTATATACCTGCGCCTCACCTGGACCTGGTGACTGTTGTCCCACCTGTGCCTCACCTGGTCGAGGTGACTGGTTCCCACAAGGACCTCACCTGGACCTGGTGACTCAGGTCCTCATATGGGCATCATGGGACCTGGTTTCTCAGTTCCACATCGGGGCCTCACCTGGACCTAGTGATTCTCGTCTCCCTCTGGGCCTCACCCTGACGTGGTGACTCTGGTCCCCACCTGGATATCACCAGAACCGGATGCCTCTGGTCCCCCTCTGGGACTCACCCGGAGCTGGAGACACTGGTGCTCAATTGGGCCTCAACAGGACCTGGTGAATCTACTCCTCACTTATGCCGCGTCTGGACCCTGTGACTCTTTTCCCACCTGGCATCAATGGGACATGGTTACTCTCTTCACCACCTGGGCCTCACCTGGACATGATAACTTTGCTCCACAATTTGGCCTCAACTGGTCCTGATGACTCTGGTCCCCCTCACCTAGTCCTCAATCTGGACCTGATGACTGTGATCCCCACCTGGGTCTCACCTGGACCTGGTGACTCTCGTTCCCACATGAACCACACCTGGACCTGGTGACTGTGGTGTTCTGGTAGACTCACATTTACATGGTGACTCTGGTCCCCGCTAGGGCCTCTCGTGGATCTGGGGACTCTGGCCTGCAGTTTGCCTCACCTGGACCTGGTGAGTGGGGTTGCCTCCTGGGCCTCACCCATAATTGGTGACTCAGGTCCCCACGTGGGCCTCTTCTACCTGGTGAATCTGGTCCTTACCTGGTCCTCTCCTAGACCCGGGGACTCTGGTCACCACCTGGCCTCACCTGGACCTGGTGAATCTAGTCCCCATCTGGGCCTCACCCAGTCCTGGTGATTTTGTTCCCCACCTGGACCTGATTGCTGTGGACTCCTTCTTGGCCTCACCTGGAACTGGTGACTCTGATCCTATCTGCGGATCACCCAGACCTGGTGAATCTGGTCCTCAACTGGGCATCATTGAAACCTGGTGACTCTGTTCCACACCTGAGCCTCACTTGGACATGATGACTCTGGAACCTCTCTGGGCCTCACCGTGACCTGGTGACTCTGGTCCCCATCTCGATGTCACCTGGACCAGGTGATTCTGGTACCCTATAGGGCTCAACAAGATCTGGTGACTCTGGTTCTCAACTGGGCCTCACCTAGACCAAGTGAATATGCTCCATCTGGGCCTCATTTGGACATGGTGATTCTGATCCCTACCTCGGCATTACCGGGACATGGTTCCACTTCATGGCCTGCAGGTGTGCCTCACCTGGACCTGATAACTCTAGACCCCACCTGGGCATCATCAGGACATGGTTCCTCGGCATGGCCTGCAGGTTGGCCTCACTTGGACCTAGTGAGTGGGGTTGTCACCTGAGACTCACCCATGCCTGGTGACACAGGTCCCAACGTGGGCCTCACGTGGACCTGGTTAATCTGGTCCTTCCCTTGTCCTCACCCGGAACCTGTAACTCTGGTCATCACCTGGGAATCACCTGGACATTGAGATTCTGGTCCCCATTGGGCCTCATCCAGTCCAGGTGACTTTTTTCCCACCTGGACCTGATTGCTGTGTACTCCTTCTTGGCCCTCACCTGGAACTAGTGACTCTGATCCTAACTGGGCCTCACCCAGATCTGGTGACTCTGGTCCTCACCTGTGGACCATTATGACCTGGATACTCTGCTCCACACGTGAGCCTCACCTGGACTTGATGACTCTGGGTCCCCTCTGGGCCTCAGACTGATATGGTGACTCTGGTCCCCATCTGGATGTCACCTAGACCAGGTGAATCTGGTACCCCTCTAGGCCTCAACTAGACCTGGTGTCTCTGGTCCTCAAATTGGCCTAACCGGGACCTAGTGAATATGCTCCCAACCTGCACCTCATCTGGACCTGGTAAATCTGGTTCTACCTGGGCATCATCGGGACATGGTTACTCTATTCCACACAGGGATACCTGATCCTGGTAACTGTGGTCCTGACTTAGGCCTCTTCTGTACCAGGTGACTCTGGCTCCACCTGGGACTTAACTGTAACTGGTGACTCTGATCCTAAGTATGGCCTCACCTGACCTGGTGACTGTGGTTCCCATCGGGACCTCACCTGGACCTCGTGTCTCTGGTCCCACCTGGGCCACACCAGGACATGGTATCTCTGGTACCCACCTGGGTAGCATCAGGATATGGTTACACTGTTCACTAATAGTGACCCAGCCAGACCTATTAACTCCGGTCTTCACCTGGGCCACACCTGGACATGGTGACACTGGTTCCAACCTGCGTCTCACCTGGACATGGTGAGTCGGATCCCCACCTGGTCCTCACCTGTAACTGGTGATTCTCATTCCAGCATGGACATCATGTTCACCTGCTGGCTGCAGTGTTTCTAGCTTCTCATGTACCTCGTGACTCTGGTCCCCACCATGGCCTCACCGGGACCTGGTGAGTGTGGTTGCCACCTGCACCTCACCTGGACCTGGTGATTCTGGTCTGCACCTGAGACTACCCTGGATCTGGTGACTGTGGTCCCCACCTTGGCTTCACCTGGATTTGGGGACTCCGATCCCCATCTGGGTCTCACCTGGCCCTGTTGACCATGGTCCTCAACTGGGTAAAATTGGGACCCGGTGACTGTGTTCCACAACTGGACCTCACCTGGACCAGGTGACTCTGGTCCCCCTATGGGTCTCACCGTGCCATAGTGACTGTGAACTCACTTTGGCCTGACTTGGAACTGCTGACCCTGGTTGAAACCTGCGCCTGACCTCGAACTGTTCACTCTGGTTCTTTCAAGGGCCTCCCCTGGACCTGGTGAACCTGGTCCCCAACTGGGCCTCACCTGGACGTGGTGACACTTGTCACAACCAGGGACTCACCTGGATCTGTTTACAGTGTTCCACACCTGGGCCTCAAGTAGACCTGTTGTACGTAGTCCCCAAGCTGGCCTCACATGGACCTGTTGCCTCTGATCAGCATCGGGGCCTCACTTGTACCTGGTAACACTGGTCCTCACCTGGGCCTCATCTGGAACTAGTGAGTCTGGTCCGCACCTGGGCTTCACCTGGATCTGGTGACTCTGGTCCCCATCTGGACTTCACCTGGATCTGGTGACTCTGGTCCCCACCTGGACCTCTCTTGGACCTGGTGACTCTCTTTCCAACATGGACCTCACCTGGATCTGGTGACTCTGGTCCTCCGTTTGGCCTCACCTGGACCTGGTGTCTCTCATCCCCAATTTGACCTCACTCAGAACTGCTAAATCTTGCCCCACCTATGCCGCACCCAGACCTGGTAACACTTGTCCCCAGCTATGCCTCAATTCGACCTGATGAATCTGGTCCTCAAGTGAGCCTCACATGGACCTGGGACTCAGCTGGATAGAGTGGCTCTGGTTCCGGTACGGGGCTCAAATGATATTGCTGACTGTGGTCTTATTCTATGCCTCACCAGGACCTAGTGAATCTGTTCCCCATCTGGGCCTGCATGGCCCTAGTGACTCTGGTCCTCACCCAGGCATCATTGGGACCTGGATACTCTATTCCACACCTGGGCTTCACTCTGAACAGGCACCTCTGGTCCCATTCTGGGCCACAAACTAAACTACTTACTCTGGTTCCCTCTCGGGGCCTCACCCTTACCTGGTGACTCTGGCCACCCCATGGGCTTCATTTGGGCCTGGTGAATCTGGTCCTTAGATTGTCCTCACTTGGATCTGGTGACAGCTCAACACCTGGGCCTCACTTGGACATGGTGAATCCTGTTGCCACCTGCGCCTCACCTGGACCTTGTGACTGTGGTCCCACCTGGACCTCACCTGGATCTGGTGGCTCTGGTTCCCATATGGGGCTCTCCTGGACCTGGTCCTGTGGTCTCCATCAGGCATCACCTGGAACAAAATGACTGTGATCCATATTTCGGCCTCTCCTGGACCTCTTGACTCTAGTTACCTGGCCATCATTGGGACCTGGATACTCTCTTATATACGTGTGCCTCACCTGGACCTGGTGACTGTGGTCCCACCTGGGCCTCACCTGGACGAGGTGACTGGTTCCCACAGGGACCTCACCTGGACCTGGTGACTCAGGTCCTCATATGGGCATCATGGGACCTGGTTTCTCAGTTCCACGTCGGGGACTCACCTGGTCCTAGTGATTCTCGTCCCGCTCTGGGCCTCACCCTGACGTGCTGACTCAGGTCCCCACCTGGATATCACCAGAACTGGGTGACTCTGGTCCCCCTCTGGGACTCACCCAGAGCTGGGGACACTGCTCCTCAACTGGGCCTCAACAGGACCTGGTGAATCTACTCCTCACTTAGACCTCATCTGGACCTGTGACTCTTTTCCCACCTGGCATCAATGGGACATGGTTACTCTGTTCCCCACCTGGGCCTCACCTGGACATGATAACTTTGCTCCACACTTTGGCATCAACTTGTCCTGATGACTCTGGGCCCCCACCTAGGCCTCAATCTGGACCTGGTGACTGTGGTCCCCACCTGGGTCTCACCTGGTCCTGGTGACTCTCGTTCCCACATGAACCAAACCAGGACCTGTTGACTGTGGTGTTGTTGTAGACTCACATTTAACTGGTGACTCTGGTCTCCACTAGGGCCTCACCTGGATCTGGAGACTCTGGCCTGCAGGTTGGCCTCACCTGGAACTGGTGAGTGGGGTGGCCACCTGGGCCTCACACATACCTGGTGACTCAGGTCCCCACGTGGGCGTCTTGGACCTGGTGAATCTGGTCCTTACCTGGTCCTCTCCCGGAGCTGGGGACTCTGGTCACCACCTGGGACTCACCTGGACCTGGTGAATCTGGTCCCCATCTGGGTCTCACCCAGTCCTGGTGATTTATTCCCCACCTGGACCTGATTGCTGTGGAATCTTTCTTGGCCTCATCTGGAACTGGTGACTCTGATTCTATCTGCGCATCACCCAGACCTGGTGACTCTGGTCCTCACCTGGGCATCGTTGGTACCTGGTGACACTGTTCTACACCTGAGCCTCACCTGGACATGATGACTCTGGAAAATCTCTGGGTCTCACCCTGACCTCGTGACTCTGGTCCCCATCTGGATGTCACCTGGACCAGGTGATTGTGGTACCCCTCTAGGCCTCAACCAGATCTGGAGACTCTGGTCCTCAACTGGGCCTCACCTGGACCTAGTGAATATGCTCCATCTGGGCCTCATTTAGACCTGGTGACTCTGGTCCCTACCTGGGCATCATCGTTACATGTTTCCTCTGCATGGCCTGCATGTTGTCCTCACCTGGACCTGGGGAGTGGTTTTGCCACCTGGGCCTCACCCATACCTGGTGACACAGGTCCCCACGTGGGCCTCACGTGGACCTGTTGAATCTGGTCCTTACCTACTCCTCACCCAGAACTGGTAAGTCTGTTCACCACCTGGAAGTCACCTGGACCTGGTGAATCTGGTCCCCATCTGGGCCTCACCCAGTCCTGGTGAATTTGTTGCCCACCTGGACCTGATTGCTGTGGACTCCTTCTTGGGATCACCTGGAACTGGTGACACTGATCCTAACTGGGCCTCACCCTGATCTGCTGACTCTGGTCCTCACCTGTGTCCATTGTGTCCTGGATACTCTGTTCCACACCTGAGCCCTGCCTGGACATGATGACTCTGGATCCCTTCTGGGCCTCACCCTGACATGGTGACTCTGGTCCTCATCTGGATGTCACCTAGACCAGGTGAATCTGGTACCCTTCTAGGGCTCGACTAGACCTGGTGACTCTGTTCCTCAACTGGCCCTCACCGGGACCTAGTGAACATGCTCCACACCTGCGCCTCATCTGGACCTGGTGACTCTGGTTCTACCTGGGCATCATCGGGACATGGTTACTCTATTCCCCACTGGGACTGACCTGATCCTGGTAACTCTCGTCCTGACTTTGGCCTCGTCTGTACCAGGTGACTCTGGCACCACTTGGGCCTCACTTTTTTCTGGTGACACTGATTCTAAGCATGACCTCACCTGACCTGGTGACTGTGGTTCCCATCAGGACCTCACCTGGACCTCATGTCCCTGGACCCACCTGGGCCTCACTGAGACCTGGTGTCTCTGGTACCCACCTGGGTAGCATCAGGATATGGTTACCCAGTTCACTATTAGTGACCAAGCCGTACCTATTAACTCTGGTCTTCACATGGGCCACACCTGGACATGGTGACAATGGTTCCCACCTGGGACTCACCTGGACATGGTGAGTCTGATCCCCACCTGGTCCTCACCTCTAACTGGTGATTCTCGTTCCCACATGGACATGATGTGGACCTGGTCGCTGCAGTGTTTCTAGCTTCTCATGTACCTCGTGCCTCTGATCCCCACCAGGGCCTCACCGGGTCCTGGTGAGTTTGGATTCACTTGCACCTCACCTGGACCTGGTGATTCTGGTCTGCACCTGAGACTACCCTGGATCTGGTGACTGTGGTCCCCACCTGGGATTCACCTGGATTTGGGGACTCCGGTCCCCATCTGGGCCTCACCTGGCCCTGTTGACCATGGTCCTCAACTGGGCAAATTTGTGACCCGGTGACTGTGTTCCACAACTGGACATCACCTGGACCATGTCACTCTGGTCCCCCTCTGGGTCTCACGTGCGCTAGTTACTGTGAACCCCACTTTGGCCTGACTTGGACCTGCTGACCCTGGTTGCCACCTGCGCCTGACCTCGAACTGTTGACTCTGGTTCTTTCAAGGGCCTCCACTGTACCTGTTGATTCTGGTCCCCACATGGGCCAAACCAGGACGTGGTGACACTTGTCACCACCGGGGAATCACCTGGACCTGCTTACTGTGTTCCACACCTGGGCCTCAAGTAGACCTGTTGACCATGTTCGCTAAGCCGGCCTCACATGGAGCTGTTGCCTCTGATCCCCACCGGGGCCTCACGTGTACCTGGTAACTCTGGTCCTCACCTGGGCCTCATCTGGACCTAGCGACTCTGGTCCCCACCTGGACTTCACCTGGATCTCGTGACTCTGGTCCCCACCTGGACTTCACCTGGATCTGATGACACTGGTCCTCACCTGGACCTCACCTGGACGTGGTGACTCTCGTCCTCAGTTTGGCCTCACCTGGACCTGTTGACTCTTGTCCCCAGTTTGACCTAACTCAGAACTGCTGAATCTTGCCCCACCTAGGCCGCACCCAGACTTGGTGACTATTGTCCTCAGCTATGCCTCAATTCGACCTGATGAATCTGGTCCTCACGTGGGTCTCACATGGACCTGGGACTCAGCTGGATAGGGTGGCTCTGGATCCCACAAGGGGCTCACCTGATACTGCTGATTGTGGTCTTATTCTATGCCTCACCTGCTCCTAGTGATTCTGTTCCTATCTGGGCCTGCATGGCCCTAGTAACTCTGTTCCTCACCCAGGCATCATTGGGACGTGGATCCTCTATTCCACACCTGGGCCTCACTCTGACCAGTGCCCTCTGGTCCAATTCGGGGCCTCAAACTAAACTGGTTACTCTGGTTCCCCCTCTGGGCCTCACCCTTACCTGGTGACTCTGGTCACCCCTTTGACTTCTCTTGGGCCTGGTGAATCTGGACCTTAGCTGGTCCGCACATGGATGTGGTGACTGGTCGCCACCTGGGCCTCCCCTGGACTTGGTGAATCCTGTTGCCAATTGCGCCTCACCTGGAACTTGTGACTGTGTTCCCACCTGGACCTCACATGGATCTGGTGGCTCTGGTTCCCATATTGGGCTCTCCTGGACCGCGTTCCTGTGGTCTCCATCTGGCCTCACCTGGAACACAATGACTCTGATCCATATTTGGGCCTATCCTGGATCTGTTGTCTCTGGTCCTTATCTGGCCTCATTGGGACCTGGATACTCACTTATATACCTGGGCCTCACCTGGACCTGGTGACTGTGGTCACACCAGGGCCTCACCTGGACGAGGTGACTGGTTCCCACAGGGACCTCACCTGGACCTGGTGACTCAGGTCCTCATATGGGCATCATGGGACCTGGTATCTCAGTTCCAAATCGGGGCCTCACCTGGACCTAGTGATTCTCGTCCCCCTCTAGGCCTCACCCTGACGTGTTGACTCTGGTCTCCAGCTGGATATCACCAGAACCGGGTGACTCTGGTCCCCCTCTGGGACTCACCCGCAGCTGGGGACAATGCTCCTCAACTGGGCCTCAACAGGACCTAGTGAATCTACTCCTCACTTAGGCCTCGTGTGGACCTTGTGACTCTTTTCCCACCTGGCATCAATGGGACATGGTTACTCTGTTCCCCACCTGGGCCTCACCTGGACATGATAACTTTGCTCCGCACTTTGACCTCAATTGGTCCTGATCACTCTGGTCCCCCACCTAGTCCTCAATCTGGACCTGGTGACTGTGGTCCCTACCTGGGTCTCACCTGGACCTGGTGACTCTTGTTCCCACATGAACCACACCTGGACCTGGTGACTGTGGTGTTCTTGTAGACTCACATTTACCTGGTGACTCCGGTCCCCATTAGGGCCTCACCTGCAACTCGTAACTCTGGTCCCTACCTGGGCATTATAGGGACACGGTTCCTCTGCATGGCCCGAAGGTTGGCCTCCCCTGGACCTGGTGAGTGAGGTTGCCATCTGGGCCTCACCCATACCGGTGACACAGGTCCCCACGTGGGCCTCACTTGGACCTGGTGAATCTGGTCCTTACCTGGTCCTCACCCGGAACTGGTAACTCTGGTCAGCACCTGGGAATCACCTGGACCTGGTGAATCTGGTCCCCATCTGGGCCTCACCCAGTCCTGGTGACTTTTTTCCCTACCGGGACCTGATTGCTGTGGACTCCTTCTTGACCTCACCTGGTACTGGTGCGTCTGATGCTATGTGGGCCTCACCCAGATCTGGTGACTCTGGTCTTCACCTGTGGACCATTATGACCTGGATACTCTGTTCCACACCTGAGCCTCACCTGGACATGATGACTCTGGATCCCCTCTGCGCCTCACCCTGACATGGTGACTCTGGTCCCCATCTGGATGTCACCAAGACCAGGTGAATCTGGTTCCCCTCTATGCCTCAACTATACCTGGGTATTCTGGTCCTCAACTGGGCCTCACCGGGACCTAGTGAATATGCTCCCCACTTGCGCCTCATCTGGACCTGGTGACTCTGGTTCTACCTGGGAATCATGGGGACATGGTTACTCTATTCCTCACTGGGACTGACCTGATCCTAGTAACTCTGGTCCTGACTTTGGCCTCTTCTGTCCCAGGTGACTCTGGCTCCACCTGGGCCTCACCTCTAACTGGTGACTCTGATCCTAAGCATGGCCTCACCAGACCTGGTGACTGTGGTTCCCAATTGAACCTCACCTGGACCTCATGTCTCTGGTCCCTCCTGACCCTCACCAGAACCTGGTGTCTCTGGTACCCACCAGGGTAGCATCAGGATATGGTTACACTGTTCACTAACAGTGACCCAGCCGGAACTATTAAATCTGGTCTTCAGCTGGACCACACATGGACATGGTGTCACTGGTTCCCACCAGGGTCTCACCTGGACATGGTGAGTAGGATCCCCACCCGGTCCTCACCTGTAACTGGTGATTCTCGTTCCCACATGGACATGATGTAGACCTGGTGGCCGCAGTGTTTCTAGCTTCTCATGTACCTCGTCACTCTGGTCCCCACCAGGGCCTCACCGGGACCTGGTGAGTGTGGTTGCCACCTGCACCTCACCTGGACCTGGTGATTCTGGTCTGCACCTGAGACTACCCTGGATCTGGTGACTCTGGTCCCCACCTGAGCTTCACCTGGATTTTGGGACTCCGGTCCCCATCTGGGCTTCACCTGGCCCTTTTGACCATGGTCCTCAACTGGGCCAAATTGGGACCCGGTGACTGTGTTCCACAACTGGGCCTCACCTGGATCAGGTCACTCTGGTCCCCCTCTGGGTGTCACCGTGCCCCAGTGACTGTGAACCCCACTTTCTCTGACTTGGACCTGCTGACCCTGCTTGCCACCTATGCCAGACCTCGAACTGTTGACTCTGGTTCTTTCAAGGGCCTCCCCCGTACCTGGTGATCCTTCTCCCCGCCTGCTCCTCAACTGGACATGGTGACACTTGTCCCAACCTGGGACTCACCTGGACCTGCTTACTGTGTTCCACACCTGGGCTTCAAGTAGCCCTGTTGACCATGGTCCCCAAGCTGGCCTCACATGGACCTGTTGCCTCTGACCCCCACCGGGGCCTCACGTGTACCTTGTAACTCTGGTCCTCACCTGGGTGTCAACTGGACCTAGTGACTCTGGTCCCCACCTGGGCTTCACCTGGATCTGGTGACTCTGGTCCCCACCTGGACTTCACGTGGATCTGGTGACTCTGGTCCCCAACTGCACCTCTGCTGGACCTGGTGACTCTCTTTCAAACATGGACCTCACCTGGATCTGGTGACTCTGGTACTCAGTTTGGCCTCACCTGGACCTGGCGTCTCTCGTCCCCACTTTGACCTAACTCAGAACTGCTGAATTGCCCCACCTAGGGCGCACAAAGACCTGGTGACTCTTGTCCCCAGGTATGCCTCAATTCGACGTGATGAATCTGGTCCTCACGTGGGCCTCACATAGACCTGCTACTCAGCTGGATAGAGTGGCTCTGGTTCCCACAAGGGGCTCACCTGATACTGCTGACTGTGGTCTTATTCTATGCCTCACCAGGACCTAGTGATTCTGTTCCCCATCTGGGCCTGCACGGTCCTAGTGACTCTGGTCCTCTCCCAGGCTTCATTGGGACCTGGATACTCTATTCCACATCTGGGACTCACTCTGACCCGGGACCTCTGGTCCCATTCTTGGCCTCAAACTAAACTGGTTACTCCTGTTCCCCCGCTGGGCCTCACCCATACCTGGTGACTCTGGTCACCCCTTGGGCTTCATTGGGCTTGGTGAATCTGGTCCTTAGCTTGTCCTCACTTGGATCTGGTGACTGGTTGCCACCTGGGCCTCACCTGGACTCGGTGAATCCTGTTTCCACCTGCGCCTCACCTGGACCTTGTGACTGTGGTCCCACCTGGTTCTCACCTGGGTCTGGTGGCTCTGGTTCCCATATGGGGCTCTCCTGTAACTGGTTCCTCTGGTCTCCATCTGGCCTCACCAAACACAATGACTCTGATCCATATTTGAACCTCTACTGGACCTGTTGACTCTGGTCCTTACCTGGGAATCTTTGGGAGCTGGATACTCTCTTATACAACTGGGCGTCACCTAGACCTGGTGACTGTGGTCCCACCTGGCCCTCACCGGGACGAGGTGACTCGTTCCCACAGGGACCTCACCTGGACCTGGTGACTCAGGTCCTCATATGGGCATCATGGGACCTGGTTTCTCAGTTCCACATCGGGGCCTCACCTGGACCTAGTGATTCTCGTCCCCTCTGGGCCTCACCCTGACGTGGTGACTCTGGTCCCCACCTGGATATCACCAGAACCGGGTGACTCTGCTCCCCCTCCGGGACTCACCCGGAGCTGGGGACACTGGTCCTCAACTGGGCCTCAACAGGTCCTGGTGAATCGACTCCTCACTTAGGCCTCGTCTGGACCTTGTGACTCTTTTCCCACCTGGCATCAATGGGACATGGTTACTCTGTTCCCCACCTGGGCCTCATCTGGACATGATAACTTTGTTCCGCACTTTGGCCTCAACTGGTGCTGATGACTCTGGTCCCCCCACCTAGGCCTCAATCTGGACTTGGTGACTGTGGTCCCCACCTGGGTCTCAACTGGACCAGGTGAATCTCGTTCCCACATGAACCCCACCTGGACCTGGTGACGGTGGTGTTTTTGTAGACTCATATTTACCTGGTGACTCCGGTCCCCACTAGGGCCTCACCTGAATCTGGTGACTCTGGCCTGCATGTTGACCTCACCTGGACCTGTTGAGTAAGTTTTGCCACCAGGGCCTCACCCATACCTGGTGACTCAGGTCCCCACGTGGGCCTCTTGGACCTGGTGAATCTGGATCTTACCTGGTCCTCTCCCAGACCCGGGGACTCTGCTCACCACCTGGGCCTCACCTGGACCTGGTGAATCTGGTCCCTATCTGGGCCTCACCCAGTCCTGGCGACTTTGTTCCTCACCTGGACGTGATTGCTGTGGACTCTTTCTTGGCCTCACCTGGAACTGGTGACTCTGATCCTATCTTCGCATCACCCATATCTGGTGACTCTGGTCCTCACCTGGGCATAATAGGTACCTGGTGACTCTGTTCCACACCTGAGCCTCACCTGGACATGATGACTGTGGATCCTCTCTGGGCCTCACCCTGACCTGGTGACTCTGGTCCCCATCTGGATGTCACCTGGACCAGGTGATTCTTGTACCCCTCTAGGCCTCAACCAGATCTGGTGACTCTGGTCCTTCTTGGCCCTCACCAGGACCTGGTGTCTCTGGTACCCACCTGGTTAGCATCAGGATATGGTACTCTGTTAACTAACAGTGACCCAGCGGGAACTATTAACTCTGGTCTTCAACTGGGCCTCACCTGGACCTGGTGACACTTGTTTCCACCTGGGTCTCACCTGGACATGGGGAGTCGGATCGCCACCTGGTCCTCACCTGTAACTGGTGATTCTCGAACCCACATGGACATCAGGTGGACCTGGTGGCTGCAGTGTTTCTAGCTTATCATGTACCTCGTGTCTCTGGTCCCCACCAGGGCCTCACCGGGACCTGGTGAGTGTGCTTTCCACCTGCACCTCACCTGGACCTGGTGATTCTGATCTGCACCTGAGACTACCCCGGAACTGGTGACTGTGTTCCCCACCTGGGCTTCACCTGGATTTGGGGACTCCGGTCCCCATCTGGGCCTCACCTGGCCCTGTTGACCATGGTCCTCAACTGGGCAAAATTGTGACCCGGTGACTGTGTTCCACAACTGAACCTCACCTGAACCAAGTGTCTCTGGTCCCCCTCTGAGTCTCACCGTGCCCTAGTGACTGTGAACCCCACTTTGGCCTGACTTGGACCTGCTGACCCTGGTTGCTACCTGCTCCTGACCTCGAAGTGTTGACTCTGGTTCTTTCAATGGCCTCCCGTGTACCTGGTGATCCTGGACCCCACGTGGGCCTCACCTGGACGTAGTGATTCTTGTCACCCCCGGGGACTTCCTGGACCTGCTTACTGTGTTCCATACCTGGGCCTCAAGTCGACCTGTTGACCATGGTCCCCAAGCCGGCCTCACATGGACCTGTTGCTTCTGATCCCCACCGGGGCCTCACGTGTACCTAGTAACTCTGGTCCTCACCTGGGCCTCATCTGGACCTATTGACTTTGGTCCCCACTTGTGCTTCACCTGGATCTCATGACTCTGGTCCCCACCTGGACTTCACCTGGATCTGGTGACTCTGGTCTCCACCTGGACCTCTCCTGGACCTGGTGACTCTCTTTGAACATGGACCTGACCTGGATCTGGTGCCTCTGGTCCCCACCTGGACTTCACCTGAATTCGGTGACTCTGGTCCCCACCTGGACATCTCTTGGACCTGGTGACTCTCTTTCCAACATGGACCTCACATGGATCTGGTGACTCTGGCCTGCAGGTTGGCCTCACCTCGACCTGGTGAGTGCGGTTGCCACCTTGGCCTAACCCGTACCTGGTGACTCAGGTCCCCACGTGGGCCTCTTGTACCTGGTGAATCTGGTCCTTATCTGGTCCTATCCCAGACCCGGGGACTCTGGTCACCACCTAGTTCTCACCTGGAGCTGGTGCATCTGGTCCCCATCTGGGCCTCACCCAGTCCTGGTGACTTTGTTCCCCACCTGGACCTGATTGCTGTGGACACTTTCTTGGCCTCACCTGGAAATGGTGTCTGAACCTATCTGCGCGTCACCCAGATCTCGTGACTCTGGTCCTCACCTGGGCATCATTGGTACATGGTGACTCTGTTCCTCACCTGAGCCTCACCTGGACATGATGACTCTGGAACCTCTCTGGGCCTCTTCGTGACCTGGTGACTCTGGTCCCCATGTGGATGTTACCTGGACCAGGTGATTCTGGTACCCCTCTAGGCATCAAGCAGATCTGGTGACTCTGGTCCTGAACTGGGCTTCACATGGACCAAGTGAATTTGCTCCATCTGGGCCTCATTTGGACCTGGTGACTCTGGTCCCTACCTGGGCATCATCGGGACATGGTTCCACTGCATGGCCTGCAGGTTGGCCTCACCTGGACCTGGTAACTCTGATGTCTACCTGGGCATCATCAAGACATGGTTTCTCTGCTTGGCCTGCAGTTTGGCCTGACCTGGACCTGGTGAGTGGGGTGGCAACCTGGGCCTCACACATGCAATGTGACACAGGTCCCCACGTGGGTCTCACTTGGACCTGGTGAATCTCGTCCTTACCTGGTGCTCACCCGGAACTGGTATATCTGGTCACCACCTGGAAATCACATGGACCTGGTGAATCTGGTCCCCATCTGGGCCTCACACAGTCCTGGTGACTTTGTTCCCCGCCTGGACCTGATTGCTGTGGACTCTTTCTTGACCTCACCTGAAACTGGTGACTCTGATCCTATCTGCGCGTCACACAGACCTGGTGACTCTGGTCCTCACCTGGGCATCATTGATACCTGGTGACTCTGTTTCACACCTGAGCCTCACCTGGACATGATGACTCTGGAACCTCTCTGGGCCTCACCCTGACCTGGTGACTCTGGTCCCCATCTGGATGTCACCTAGACCAGGTGAATATGGTACCCCTCTAGGCCTCAACTAGACTGGGGGAATCTGGTCCTCAACTGGGCCTCACCGGGACCTAGTGAATATACTCCCCACCTGCGCCTCATCTGGACGTGGTGACTCAGGTTCTACCTAGGCATCATCGGGACATGGTTACTCTATTCCCCACTGGGACTGACCTGATCGTGGTAACTCTGGTCCTGACTTTGTCGTCTTCTCTACTTGGTGACTCTGGCTCCACCTGGGCCTCACCTGTAACTGGTGACTCTGATCCTAAGCATGGCCTCACCTGACCTGGTGACTGTGGTTCCCATCGGGACCTCACCTGTACTCATGTCTCTGGTCCCACATAGACCTCACCAGGACCTGGTGTCTCTGGTACCCACATGGGTAGCATCAGGATATGGTTACACTGTTCACTAACAGTGACCCAGCCAGACCTATTAACGCTGGTCTTCACCTGGGCCACACCTGGACATGGTGGCACTGGTTCCCACCAGGGTCTCACCTGGACATGGTGAGTAGGATCCCTGCCTGGTCTTCACCTGTAACTGGTGATTCTCGTTCCCACATGGACATCATGTGGATCTGGTGGCTGCAGTGTTTCTAGCTTCTCATGTACCTCGTGACTCTGGTCCCCACCAGGGACTCACTGGGACCTGTTGAGTGTGGTTTCCACCTGCACCTCACCTGGACATGGTGATTCTGGTCTGCACCTGAGACTACCCTGGATCTGGTGACTGTGGTCCCCACCTGGGCTTTACCTGGATTTGGGGACTCCGGTCCCCATCTGGGTCTCACCTGGCCCTGTTGACAGTGGTCCTCAACTGGGCAAAATTGGGACCCGGTGACTGTGTTCCACAACTGGACCTCAACTGGACCAGGTGACTCTGGTCCCCCTCTGTGTCTCACCGTGCCCTAGTGACTGTGAACCTCAATTTGGCCTGACTTAGACCTCCTGACTATGGTTGCCACCTGCGCCTGACCTCGAACTGTTGACTCTGGTTCTTTCAAGGGCCTCCCCTGGACATGGTGATCCTGGAGCCCACATGGGCCTGACGTGGACCTGGTGACACTTGTCACCACCGGGAACTCACCTGGACCTGCTTACTGTGTTCCACACCTGGGCCTCAAGTATACCTCTTGACCATGTTCCCCAAGCCGGCGTCACATGGACCTGTTCCCTCTGATCCCCACCGGGGTTTCACGAGTACCTGGTAACTCTGGTCCTCATCTGGGACTCATCTGGACCTAGCGACTCTGGTCCCCACCTGGGCTTCACCTGGATCTGGTGACTCTGGTCCCCACCTGGACTTCACGTGGATCTGGTGGCTCTGGTTCCCACCTGGACTTCACCAGGATCTGGTGACTCTGTTCCCCACCTGTACCTCTCCTGGACCTGGTGACTCTCTTTCCAACATGGACCTAACCTGGATCTGGGGTCTCTGGTCCACACATGGACCTGACCTGCATCTGGTGACTCTGGTCCTCAGTTTGGACTCACCTGGATCTGGCATCTCTCGTCCCCACTTTGACCTAACTCAGAACTGCTGAATCTTGCCCCACCTCGGCCGCAACCAGACCTGGTGACTCTTGTCCCCAGCTATGCCTCAATTCGACCTGATGAATCTGGTCCTCACGTGGGCCTTACATGGACCTGGGACTCAGCTGGATAGAGTGGCTCTGGTTCCCACAACGGGCTCACATGATACAGCTGACTGTGGTCTTATTCTATGCCTCACCTGCTCCTAGTGATTCTGTTCCTATCTGGGCCTGCATGGCCCTAGTGACTCTGGTCCTCACCCAGGAATCATTAGGACCTGTATACTCTATTCCACACCTGTGCCTCACATTGACCATGGACCTCTCGTCCCATTCTGGGACTTAAACCAAACTAGTTACTGGTTCCCCTTTGGGCCTCACCCTTTCCTGGTAACTCTGGTCACCCTTTGGCTTCACTTGGGCCTGGTGAATCTGGTCCTTAGCTGGTCTCACCTGGATCTGGTGAATGGTCTCCACCTGGGCCTCACCTGGACTTGGTGAATCCTGTTGCCACCTGCGCCTCACCTGGACCTTGTGTTGTGGTCCCACCTGGATCTCACCTGGATCTGGTGGCTCTGGTTCCCATATGGGGCTCTCCTGGACCTGGTTCCTGTGGTCTCCATCTGGACTCACCTGGAACACAATGACTCTGATCCATATTTGGGCCTCTCCTGCAGCTGTTGACTATGGTCCTTACATGGGCATCATTGGGACCTGGATACTCTCTTATATACCTGGGCCACAACTGCACCTGGTGACTTTGGTCCCACCCAGGCCTCTACTGGATGAGGTGACTGGTTCCCACAGGGACCTCACCTGGACCTGGTGACTCAGGTCCTCATATGGGCATCATGGTACCTGGTTTCTCAGTTCCACTTCGGGGCCTCACCTGTATCTAATGATTCTCGTCCACCTCTGGGCCTCACCCTGACGTGGTGACTCTGGTCCCCACCTGGATATCACCAGAACCGGGTGACTCTGGTCCCCCTCTGGGACTCACCCGGAGATGGGGACACAGGTCCTCAACTGGGCCTCAATAGGACCTGGTGAATCTACTCCTCACTTAGGCATCGTCTGGACCTTGTGACTCTTTTCCCACCTGGCATCAATGGGACATGGTTACTCTGTTCCCCACCTGGGCCTCACTTGGACATGATAACTTTGCTCCGCACTTTGGCCTAAAATGGTCTTGATGACTCTTGTCCCCCCATTAGGACCCAATCTGGACCTGGTGACTGTGGTCCCCACGTGAGCCTCTTGGACCTGGTTAATCTGGTCCTTACCTGGTCCTTTCCGAGACCCGGGGACTCTATCCCCACTTGGGCCTCACCTGGACCTGGTGAATCTGGTCCCCATCTGGGCCTCACCCAGGTCTGGTGACTTTGTTCCCCACCTGGACCTGATTGCTGTGAACTCTTTCTTAGCCTCACCTGCAACTGGTGACTCTGATCCTATCTGCGCCTCACCCAGATCTGGTGACTCTGGTCCTCACTTGGGCATCATTGGTACCTGGTGACTCTCTTCCACACCTGAGCCTCACCTGGACCCGATGACTCTGGAACCACTCTGGGCCTCCCCCTGACCGGGTGACTCTGGTCCCTATCTGGATATCACCTGGACCAGGTGATTCTGGTACCCTTCTAAGACTCAAGTAGATATGGTGAAACTGGTCCTCAACTGGGCCTCACCTGGACCTAGTGAATATGCTCCATCTGGGCCTTATTTGGACCTGGTGACTCTGGTCCCTACCTGGGCATCATCGGGACATGGTTCCTCTGCATGGCCTGCAGGTTGGCCTCACCTGGACCTGGTGAGTGGGGTTGCCACCTGGGTCTCCCCCATACCTTGTGACACAGGGCCCCACGTGGGCCTCCCTTTGACCTGGTGAATCTGGTCCTTACATGGTCCTCACTCGGAACTAGTAAGTCTGGTCACAACATGGGAATCATCTGGACCTGGTGAATCTGGTCCCTATTGGGCCTCACCCAGTCCTGGTGACTTTGTTCCCCACCTGGACCTGATTGCTGTGGACTCCTTTTGGGCCTCACCTGGAACGGGTGACTCTGATCCTAACAGGGCCTCACCCAGATCTGGTGACTCTGGTCCTCACCTGTGGACCATTATGACCTGGATACTCTGTTCCACACCTGAGACTCACCTGGACATGATGACGCTGGATCCCCTCTGGGCCTCAGCCTTACATGGTGACTCTGGTGCGCATCTGGATATCACCAGAAGCGGGTGACTCTGTTCCCCCTCTGGGACTCACCCGGAGCTGGGACACAGGTCCTAACTGGGCACAACTGGACCTGGTGAATCTACTCCTCACTTAGGTCTCGTCTGGACCTTGTGACTCTTTTCCCACCTGGTATCAATGGGACATGGTTACTCTGTTCCCACTGGGCCCACCTGGACATGATAACTTTGCTCCACACTTTGGCCTCAACTGGTCCTGATGAATCTGATCCCCCCACCTAGGCCTCAAACTGAACCTGGTGACTGTGGTCCCCACCTGGGTCACACCTGGACCTGGTGACTGTGGTCCCCACCTGGGTCTCACCTGGACCTGGTGGTCTCGTTCCTACATGAACCACGCCTGGACCTGGTGACTCTGGCGTTCTTGTAGACTCACTTTTACCTGGTGAATCCGGTCCCCACTAGGGACTCACGTGGATCTGGTGACTCTGGCCTGCAGGTTGGTCTCACCAGGACCTGGTGAGTGGGGTTGCCACCTGGCCCTCACCCATACCTGGTGACTCAAGTCCCTACGTGGGCCTCTTGGACCTGGTGAATCTTGTCCTTACCCGGTCCTCTCCTAGACCCGGGGACTCCTGTCACCACCTGGTCCTCACCTGGACCTGGTGAATCTGGTCCCCATCTGGGCCTCACCCAGTCCTGGTGACTTTGTTCTTCACCTGGACCTGATTGCTGTGCCCTTTCTTGGCCTCACCTGGACTGGTGAGTCTGATCCTATCTGTGCGTCACCCAGACCGGGTGACTCTTGTCCTCACCTGGGCATCATTGTTACCTGGTGACTCTGTACCACACCTGAGCCTCACCTGGAAATGTTGACTCTGGAAGCGCTCTGGGCCTCACCCTGACCTAGTGACTCTGGTCCCCATCTGGATGTCACATGGACAAGGTGATTCTGGTACCCCCTAGGCCTCAAACAGATCTGGTGACTCTGGTCTTCAAAGGGGACTCACCTGTACCTAGTGTATATGCTCCATCTGGGCCTCATTTGGACCTGGTGACTCTGGTCCATACCTGCGCATCATCGGGATATGGTTCCACTGCATGGCCTGCAGGTTGGCCTCACCTGGACCTGGTAAGTCTGGTCTCTACCTGGGAATCATCTGGATATGTTTCCACTGCATGGCATGCAGGTTGGCCTCACCTGGATCTGGTAACTCTTATCCCTACCTGGGCATCATTGGGATATGGTTCCAATGCATGGCCTGCAGGTTGTCCTCACGTGGACATGGTGAGTGTTATTGCCACCTGGGCCTCACCCATACCTGGTGACTCAGGTCCCCACGTGGGTCTCTTGGACCTGGTGAATCTGGTCCTTACCTGCTCCTTTCCCAGAACTGGGACTCTGGTCACCACCTGTGCCTCACCTGGACCTGGTGAATCTGGTACCCCTCTAGGCCTCAACAAGATCTGGTGACTCTGATCCTATCTGCGCGTCACCCAGACCTGGTGATTCTGTTCCTCACCTGGGCATCATTGGGACCTGGTGACTCTCTTCCACACCTGAGCCTCACCTGGGCATGATGACTCTGGAACCTCTCTGGGACTCACCCTGACCTGGTGACTCTGGTCCCCATGTGGATGTCACCTGGATCAGTTTATTCTGGTACCCTTCTAGGCCTCAACCAGTTCTGTTGACTCTGGTCCTCAACTGGGCCTCACTTGGACCTAGTGAATATGCACCATCTGGGCCTCTTTTGGAACTGGTGACTCTGGTCCCTACCTGGGCATCATCGGGACATGGTTCCACTGCATGGCCTGCAGGTTGGCCTCACTTGGACCTGGTAAGTCTGGTCCCTACATGGTCATCATCGGGACATGGTTCCTCTGCACGGCCTGCAGGTTGGACTCACCTGGACCTTGACAGTGGCGTTGCCACCTGGGCCTCACCTATGCCTGGTGACACAGGTCCCCACGTGGGCCTCACTTGGACCTGGTGAATCTTGTCCTTACCTGGTCCTCACCCGGAACTGGTAAGTCTGGTCACCACCTGGATATCAACTGGACCTTGTGTATCTGGTCCCCATCTAGACCTCACCCAGTCCTGGTGACTTTGTTCCCACCTGGACCTGATTTCTGTGGACTCCTTCTTGGCCTCACCTGGAACTGGTGACTCTGGTCCCCACATGGACCTCTCCCGGACCTGGTGACTTTCTTTCAAACATGGACCTCACATGGATCTGGTGACTCTGATACTCAGTTTGGCCTCACCTGGAACTGGCGTCTCTTGTCCCCACTTTGACCTAACTCACAACTGCTGAATCTAGCCCAACTTGTGCTGCACCCAGACCTGGTGACTTTTGTCCCCAGCTATGCCTCAATTCGACCTAATGAATCTGGTCCTCACGGGAGCCTCACCTGGACCTGGGACTCAGTTGGATACAGTGGCTCTGGTTCCCGCAAGGGGCTCAGCTGATACTGCTGACTGTGGTCTTATTGTATGCCTCACCAGGACCTAGTGATTCTGTTCCCCATCTGGGCCTGCATGGCCCCAGTAACTCTGTTCCTCACCCAGGCATCATTGGGACCTGGATACTCTATTCCACACCTGGGCCTCACTTTTACCAGAGACCTCTGGTCCCATTCTGGGCCTCAAACTAAACTGGTTACTCTGGTTCCCCCTCTGGGCCTCACCCTTACCTGGTGACTCTGGTCACCCCTTGGGCTTCACTTGGGCCTGGTGAATCTGGTCCTTAGGTGGTCCGCACCTGGATCTGGTGACTGGTCGCAACCTGGGCCTCTCCTGACTTGGTGAATCCTGTTGCCACCTGGGCCTCACTTGGACCTTGTGACTGTGGTCCCACCTGGACCTCACCTGGATCTGGTGGCTCTGGTTCCCAAATGGGGCTCTCCTGGACCTTGTTCCTGTTGTCTCCATCTGCCCTCACCTGGAACACAATGACTCTGATCCATATATGTGCCTCTCCTGCACCTGTTGACTCTGGTCCTTACCTGGGCATCATTGGGACCTGGATAATCTCTTATATACCTGGGCCTCACCTGGACCTGGTGACTGAGGTCCCCCCTTGGCCTCACCTGGATGAGGTGACTGGTTCCCACAGGGACCTCACCTGGTCCTGGTGACTCAGGCAGGTCCTCATATGGGCATCATGGGACCTGGTTTCTCAGTTCCACATCGGGGCCTCACCTGGACCTAGTGATTAACCTCCCCCTCTGGGCCTCACCCTGACGTGATGACTCTGGTCCCCACCTGGATATCACCTGAACCGGCTGACTCTGGACCCCCTCTGAGACTCACCCGGAGCTGTGGACACTGGTCCTCAACTAGGCCTCAACAGGACCTGATGAATCTACTCTTCACTTAGGTCTCGTCTGGACCTTGTGACTCTTTTCCCACCTCCATCAATGGGACATGGTTACTCTGTTCCCCACCTGGGCCTCACCTGGACATGATAACTTTGCTCCATTAATTGGCCTCAACTGGTCCTGATGACTCTCGTCCCCCCACCTAGGCCTCAATCAGGACCTGGTGACTGTGGTCCCCACCTGGGTCTCCCCTGGACCTGGTGACTCTCGTTCCTACATGAACCACACCTGGACTTGGTGACTGTGGTGTTCCTGTAGACTCACATTTCCCTGGTGATTCCGGTCCCCACTAGGGCCTCACCTGTATCTGGTGACTCTGGCCTGCAGGTTGGCCTCACCTGGACTTGGTGAGTGGGGTTGCCACCTGGGCGTCACCCATACCTGGTGACTCAGGTCCCCACGTGGGCCTCTTGGACCTGGTGAATCTGGTCCTTACCTGGCCTCTCCCAGACCCAGGGACTCTGGTCACCACCTGGTCCTCACCTGGACCTGGTGATACTGGTCCACTTCTGGGCCTCACCCAGTCCTGGTGACTTTGTTCCCCACCTGGACCTGATTGCTGTGGACTCTTTCTTGGCCTCACCTGGAACTGGTGACTCTCATCGTATCTGCGCGTCACCCAGACCTGGTGACTCTGGTCCTCACCTGGGCATCATTGGTACCCGGTGCCTCTGTTCCACACCTGACCCTCACCAGGACATGATGACTCTGGAACCTCTCTGGGCCTCACCCTGACATGGTGACAATGGTCCCCATCTGGATGTCACCTAGACCAGGTGAATCTGGTACCCCTCTAGGCCTCAACTAGACCTGGTGACACTGGTCCTCAACCGGGCCTCACCGGGACATCGTGAATATGCTCCCCACCTGCGCCTCCTCTGGACCTGGTGACTCTGGTTCTACCTGGGCATCATCGGGACATGGTTACTCTATTCCCCACTGGGACTGACCTGATTCTGGTAACTTTTGTTCTGACTTTGGCCTCTTCTGTACCAGGTGACTCTGGTCCACGTGGGCCTCACCTGTGACTGGTGACTCTGATCCTAAGCATGGCCTCACCTGACCTGGTGACTGTGGTTCACATCGGGACCTCACCTGGACCTCATGTCTCTGGTCCCACCTGGGCCTCACCAGGACCTTGTGTCTCTGGTACCCACCTGCGCAGAATCAGGATATGGTGACAGTGTTCACTAACAGTGACCCTGCCGGAACTATTAACTCTGGTCTTCACCTGGGCCACACCTGGACATGGTGACACTGGTTCCCACCTTGGTCTCACCTGGACATGGTGAGTTGGATCCCCGCCTGGTCCTCACCTGTAACTGGTGATTCTCCTTCCCTCATGGACATTATGTGGACCTGGTTGCTGCAGTGTTTCTAGCTTCTCATGTACCTCGTGACTCTGGTCCCCACCAGGGCCTCAGCGGGACCTCTTGAGTGTTGTTGCCACCTGCACCTCACGTGGTCTGGTGATTCTGGTCTGCACCTGAGACTACCCTGGATCTGGTGACTGTGGTCCCCACCTGGGCTTCACCTGGATTTGGGGACTCTGGTCCCCATATGGGCCTCACCTGGCCCTGTTGACCATGGTACACAACTGGGCAAAATTGGGACCCGGTGACTGTGTTCCACACCTGGACCTCACCTGGACCAGGTGACTCTGGTACCCCTCTGGGTCTCACCGTGCCCTAGTGACTGTGAACCCCACTTTGTCCTGACTTGGACCTGCAGACACTGGTTGTCACATGCTCCTGACCTCCAAATGTTGACTCTGGTTCTTTCAAGGGCCTCCCCTGTACCTGGTGATCCTGGTCCCCACCTGGGCCTCACCTGGACGTGGTGACTCTTGTCACTACCGGGGACTCACCTTGACCTGCTTAATCTGTTCCACACCTGGGCTTCAAGTTCTCCTGTTGACCATGGTCCCCAAGCCGGCCTCACATGGACCTGTTGCCTCCGATCCCCACCGGGGCCAAACGTGTACCTGGTAACTCTGGTCCTCACCTGGGCCTCATCTGGGCCTAGTGACTCTGGTCACCACCTGGGCTTCACCTGGATCTGGTGACCCTGGTCCCCACCTGGACTTCACCTGGATCGGGTGAATCTGGTCCCCAACTGGACCTCTCCTGGACCTGGAGACTCTCTTTCCAAAATGGACCTCACCTGGATCCGGTTATTCTGCTCCTCAGTCTGGCCTCACCTGGATCTAATGTCTCTCATTCCCACCTTGACCTAACTCAGAACTGATGAATCTTGCCCCACCTAGGCCGCACCTAGACCTGGTGACTCTTCTCCCCAGCTATGCCTCAATACGACCTGATGAATCTGGTCCTCACCTGGGCCTCACATGGACCTGGGACTCAGCTGGATAGAGTGGCTCTGGTTCGCGCAAGGGGCTCAAATGGTACTGCTGACTGTGGTCTTATTCTATGCCTCACCAGGACCTAGTGATTCTGTTCCCCATCTGGGTCTGCATGGCCCTAGTGACTCTGGTCCTCACCAAGGCATCATTGGGAGCTGGATACTCTATTCCACACCTGAGACTCACTCTGACCACGGACCTCTGGTCCCATTCTGGGCCTCAAACTAAACTGGTTACTCTGGTTCCCCCTCTGTGGCTCACCCTTACCTGGTGACTCTGGTCACCCCTTGGGCTTCACTTGGGCCTGGTGAATCTGGTCCTTGGCTGGTCCTCACCTGGATCTGGCGACTGGTCGCCCCCTGGGCCTCACCTGGACTTGGTGAATCCTGTTGCCACCTGCGCGTCACCTGGACCTTGTGACTGTGGTCCCACCTGGACCTCACCTGGATCTGGTGGCTCTGCTTCCCATATGGGGCTCTCCTGTTCCGTGTTCCTGTGGTCTCCATCTGGCCTCACCTGGAACACAATGACTCTGATCCATATCTGGGCCTCTCCTGGACCTGTTAACTCTGGTCCTTACCTGGGCATCATTGGTACCTGGGTACTATATTATATACCTGGGGCTCACCTGGACCTGGTGACTGAGGTCCCACATTGTCCTCACCTGGAAAAGGTGACTGGTTCCAACAGGGACCTCACCTGGTCCTGGTGACTCAGGTCCTCATATGGGCATCATCGGACCTGGTTTCTCAGTTCCACATCGGGGCCTCACCTGGACCTAGTGATTCACCTCCCACTCTGGGCCTCACCCTGACGTTGTGAGTCTGGTCCCCACCTGGATATCACCAGAACCGGGTGACTCTGGTCCCCCTCTGAGACTCACCCTGAGCTGTGGACACTGGTCCTCAACTGGGCCTCAGCAGGACCTGATGAATCTACTCTTCACTTAGGCCACGTCTGGACCTTGTGACTCTTTTCCCACCTCCATCAATGGGACATGGTTACTCTGTTCCCCACCTGGGCCTCACCTGGACATGATAACTTTGCTCCATTCTTAGGCCTCAATTGGTCCTGATGACTCTCTTCCCCCCAAGTAGGCCTCAATCAGGACCTGGTGACTGTGGTCCCCACCTGGGTCTCCCCTGGACCTGGTGACTCTCGTTCCTACATGAACCACACCTGGACTTGGTGACTGTGGTGTTCCTGTAGACTCACATTTCCCTGGTGATTCCGGTCCCCACTAGGGCCTCACCTGTATCTGGTGACTCTGGCCTGCAGGTTGGCCTCACCTGGACTTGGTGAGTGGGGTTGACACATGGGCGTCACACATAACTGGTGACTCAGGTCCCCACGTGGGCCTCTTGGACCTGGTGAATCTGGTCCTTACCTGGCCTGTCCCAGACACAGGGACTCTGGTCACCACCTGGGCCTCACCTGGACCTGGTGATTCTGGTCCCCATCTGGGCCTCACCCAGTCTTGGTGACTTTGTTCCCCACCTGGACCTGATTGCTGTAGACTCTTTCTTGGCCTCACCTGGAACTGGTGACTCTGATCGTATCTGCGCATCACCCAGACCGGGTGACTCTGGTCCTCACCTGGGCATCATTGGTACCTGGTACCTCTGTTCCACACCTGATCCTCACCAGGACATGATGACTCTGGAACCTCTCTGGGCCTCACCCAGACATGGTGACTCTGGTCCCCATCTGGATGTCACGTGGACCAGGTGTTTTAGGTACCCCTCTAGGACTCAACCAGATCTGGTGACTGTGATTGTCAACTGGGCCTCACCTGGACCTAGTGAATATGCACCATCTGGGCCTCATTTGGACCTGGTGACTCTGGCTCCTCCCTGGGCATCATCGGGACATGGTTCCACAGCACGGCCTGCAGGTTGGCCTCACCTGGACCTGGTGAGTCGGGTTGCCACTTGGGCCTCCCCCATACCTGGTGACCGAGAAACCCACGTGGGTCTCACTTGGACCTGGTGAATCTGGTCCTTACCTGGTCCTCACCCGGAACTGGTATCTCTGGTCACCACCAAGGAATCACTTGGGCCCGGTGAAACTCGTCCCCATCTGGGCCTCACCCAGTCCTGGTGACTTTGTTCCCCACCTGGACCTGATTGCTGTGGACTCCTTCTTGGCCTCACCTTGAACTTGTGACTCTGAACCTAACTGGGCCTCACCCAGATCTGGTGACTCTGGTCCTCACCTGTGGACCATTATGACCTGGATACTCTGTTCCACACCTGAGACTCACCTGGACATGATGACCTTGGAACCCCTCTGGGCCTCAGCCTGACATGGTGATTCTGGTCCCCATCTGGTTGTCACCTAGACCAGGTGAATCTGGTACCACTCTAGGCCTCAACTTGACCTGGTGACCTTGGTCCTCAACTGGGCCTCACCGGGTCCTAGTGAACATGCTCCAAAAATGCGCCTCATCTGGACCTGGTGACTCTGGTTCTACCTGGGTATCATCGTGACATGGTTACTCTATTCCCCACTGGGACTGACCTGATCCTGGTAACTCTGGTCCTGACTTTGGCCTTTCTCTACCAGGTGCCTCTGGCTCCACCTGGGTCTCACCTGTAACTGGTGACTCTGATCCTATGCATGGCCTCACCTGACCTGGTGACTGTGGTTCCCATCGGGACCTCACCTGGACCTCATGTCTCTGGTCCATACTGGGCCTCACCAGGACTTTGTGTCTCTGGTACCCACCTGGATAGCATCAGGATATGGTTACACTGTTCACTAACAGTGAACCAGCTGGACATATTAACTCTGGTCTTCACCTGGGCCAAATCTGGACATGGTGATTGTGGTCTGCACCTGAGACTACCCTGGACCTGGTGACTGTGGTCCCCACCTGGGCTTCACCTGGATTTGGGGACTCCGGTCCCCATCTGGGCCTCACCTGGCGTGTTGACATTGGTTCTCAACGGGACAAAATTGGACCCGGTGACTGTATTCCAAAACTGGACCTCAACTGGACCAGGTGACTCTGGTCCCCCTCTGGGTGTCACCGTGCCCTAGTGACTGTGAACCCCACTTTGGCCTGACTTGGACCTGCTGACCCTGGTGGCCAGCTGCGCCTGACTTCGAAATGTTGACTCTGTTTCTTTCAAGGCCCTCCCCCGGACCTGGTGATCCTGGTCCCCACCTGGGCCTCACCTGGACGTGGTGACACTTGTCACCACCGGGGACTCACCTGGACCTGCTTACTGTGTTCCACACCTGGGCCTCAAGTAGACCTGTTGACCATGGTCCCCAAGCCGGCCTCACATGGACCTGTTGCCTCTGATCCCCACCGGGGCCTCACGTGTACCTGGTAACTCTGGTCCTCACCTAGGCCTCATCTGGACCTAGTGACTCTGGTCCCCACCTGGGCTTCACTTGGATCTGGTGACTCTGGTCCCCACCTGTACTTCACCTGGATCTAGTGACTCTGGTCACCACCTGGACCTCTCCGGGACTTGGTGACTCTCTTTCCAACATGGACCTCACCTGGATCTGGTTTGGCCAGTTTGGCCTCACCTGGACCTGGTGACTCTCGTTCCCACATGAACCACACCTGGACCTGTTGACTGTGGTGTTCTTGTAGACTCACATTTACCTGGTGTCTCCGGTCCCCAGTAGGGCCTCACCTGGATCTGGTGACTCTGATCCTATCTGCGCGTCACCCAGACCTGGTGACTCTGCTCCTAACCTGGGCATCATTGGTACCTGGTTACTCTGTTCGACACGTGAGTCTCACCTGGATATGATGACTCTGGAACCTGTCTGGGCCTTACCCTGACCTGGTGACTCTGGTCCCCATCTGGTTGTCACCTGGACCAGGTGACTCTGGTACCCCTCTAGGCCTCAACCAGTTCTGGTGCCTCTCGTCCTCAACTGGGCCTCACCTGGACCTAGTGAATAAGCTCCATCTGGGTCTCATTTGGACCTGGTGACTCTGGTCCCTACCTGGGCATCATCGGGACATGGTTCCACTCATGGCCTGCAGGTTGCCCTCACATTTACCTGGTAACTCTGGTCCCTACCTGGGCATCATCGGGTCACGGTTCCTCGGCATGGCCTGCAGGTTGGCCTCACCTTGAACTGGTGAGAGGGTTGCCACCTGGGCCTCACCCATTCATGGTGACACAGGTCCCTCTGTGGGCCTTACTTGGACCTGGTGAATCTGGTCCTTACCTGATCCTCACCTGGAACTGGTAACTCTGGTCAACACCTGGGCCTCACCTGGACCTGGAGAATCTGGTCCCCATCTGGGACTCACCCAGTCCTGGTGACTATGTTCCCCACCTGGAACTCTCCTGGACCTGGTGACTCTGGTTCTCAGTTTGGCCTCACCTGGACCTGGTGTCTCTCGTCCCCACTTTGACCTAACTCAGAAATGCTGAATCTTGCCCCACTTAGGCCGCACCCAGACCTGGTGACTCTTGTCCCAAGCTGCCTCAATTCGATCTGATGAATATGGTCCTCACGTGGGCCTCACATGGACCTGGGACTCAGCTGGATAGAGTGGCTCTGGTTCCCACAAGGGGATCACCTGATACTGCTGACTGTGGTCTTATTCTATGCCTCACCAGGACCTAGTGATTCTGTTCCCCATCTGGGCCTGCATGGCCCTAGTGACTCTGGTCCTCACCCAGGCATCATTGGGACCTGGATACTCTATTCCACGCCTGGTCCTCACTCTGACCAGGGACCTCTGGTCCCATTCTGGGCCTGAAACTGAACTGGTTACTCTTGTTCCCCCTCTGGGTCTCACCCTTACCTGGTGACTCTGGTCACCCTTGGGCTTCACTTGGGCCTGGTGTAATGGTGCTTAGCTGGTCCTCCCCTGGATCTGGTGACTGGTCGCCACCTGGGCCTCACCTGGACCTGGTGAATCCTCTTGCCACCTGCGCCTCACATGGACCTTGTGACTGTTGTCCTACCTGGACCTCACCTGGATTGGTGTCTCTGGTTCCCATATGGGGCTCTCCTGGACCTGGTTCCTGTGGTCTCCATCTGGCCTCACCTGTAACAAAATGACTGTGATCCATATTTCGGCCTCTCCTGGACCTGTTGACTCTGGTCCTTACCTGGACATCATTGGGAGCTGGATACTCTCTTATATAGCTGGGCCTCACCTGGACCTGTTGACTTTGGTCCCACCTGGGCCTCACCTGGACGAGGTGACTGGTTCCCACAGGGACCTTACCTGGACCTGGTGACTCAGGTCCTCATATGGGCATCATGGGACCTGGTTTCTCAGTTCCACATCGGGGCCTCACCTGGACCTAGTGATTCTCGTCCCGCTCTGGGCCTTACGCTGACGTGGTGTCTCTGGTCCCCACCTGGATATCACCAGAACTGGATGTCTCTGGTCCCCCTCTGGGACTCACCGGGAGCTGGGGACACTACTCCTCAACTGGGCCTCAACAGGACCTGGTGAATCTACTCTTAGGCCTCATCTGGTCCTGTGACTCTTTTCCCACCTGGCATCAATGGGACATGGTTACTCTGTTCCCCACCTGGGCCTCACCTGGACATGATAACTTTGCTCTATACTTTGGCATCAACTTGTCCTTATGACTCTGGTCCTCCCACCTTGGCCTCAATCTGGACCTGGTGATTGTGGCCCCACCTGGGTCTCACCTGGACCTGGTGACTCTCGTTCCCACATGAACCACAGCTGGACCTGGTGACTGTGGTGTTCTTGTAGACTCACATTTACCTGGTGACTCTGGTCCCCACTAGGGCATCACCTGGATCTGGAGACTCTGGCCTGCAGGTTGGCCTCACTTGGAACTGGTGAGTGGGTGGCCACCTGGGCCTCACCCATACCTGGTGACTCAGGTCCCCACGTGGGCCTCTTGGACCTGGTGAATCTGGTCCTTACCTGGTCCTCTCCCGGAGCTGGGGACTCTGGTCACCACCTGGGACTCACCTGGACCTGGTGACTCTGGTCCCCATCTGGATGTCACGTGGACCAGGTGATTCTGGTACCCCTCCAGGACTCAACCAGATCTGGTGACTGTGATTGTCAACAGGGCCTCACCTGGAACTAGTGAATATGCTCCATCTGGGCCTCATTTGGACCTGGTGACTCTGGGCCCTACCTGGGCATCATCGGGACATTGTTCCTCTGCATGGCCTGCAGATTGGCCTCAGCTGGACATGGTGAGTGGGGTGGCCACCTGGGCCTCACCTATACCTGGTGACTCAGGTACCCACGTGGGCCTCTTGGGCCTGGTGAATCTGGTCCTTACCTGGTCCTCTCCCAGAATGGGGTATCAGGTCCCCACCTGGGCCTCACTTGGACCTGGTGAATCTGGTCCCCATCTGGGCCTCACCCAGTCCTGGTGACTTTCTTCCCCACTTGGACCTGATTGCTGTGGACTCCTTCTTGGCCTCACCTGGAACTGGTGACTCTGAACGTATCTGCGCGTCACCCAGATCTGGTGACTCTGGTCCTCACCTGGGCATCATTGGTACCTGGTGACTCTGTTCCTCACCTGAGCCTCACCTGGACATGATGACTCTGGAACCTCTCTGGGCCTCTCCCTGACCTGGTGACTCTAGTCCCTACCTGGGCATCATCGGGACATGGTTCCACTGCATGGCCTGCAGGTTGGCCTCACCTGGATGTGGTAACTCTCGTCCTTACCTGGGTAACATCGGGACATGGTTCCTCTGCATGGCCTGCAGGTTGGCCTCATCTGTACCTGGGGAGTGCCTTGCCACCTGGCCTCACCAATACCTGGTGACTCAGGTCCCCACGTGGGCCTCATTGTACCTGTTGAATCTGGTCCTTACCTGGTCGTCACCCGGAACTGGTAAGTCTGTTCACCACCTGGGAATAACCTGGACCTGGTGAATCTGGTCCCCATCTGGGCCACACCCAGTCCTGGTGACTTTGTCCCCAAATGGACCTGATTGCTGTGGACACTTTCTTGGCCTCACCTGGAACTGGTGACTCTGATCCTAACTGGGCCTCACCCAGATCTGGTGACTCTGGTCCTCACCTGTGGACCATTCTGATCTGGATACTCTGTTACACACCTGAGCCTCACCTGACATGATTACACTGGATCCCCTCTGGACCTCACCCTGACATGGTGACTCTGCTCCCCATGTGGATGTCACCTAGACAAGGTGAATCTGGTACCCCTCTAGGCCTCAACTAGCCCTGGTGATGTGGTCCTCAAATGGGCCTCACCGGGACCTAGTGGATATGCTCCCCTCCTGTGCCTCATCGGGACCTGGTGACTCTGGTTCTACCTGGGCATCATTGGGACGTGGATACTCTCTTATATACCTGGGCCTCACCTGGACCTGATGACTGTGGTCCCACCTGGGCCTCACCTGGACCTGGTGAATCTGGTCCCCATCTGGGCCTCACCCAGTCCTGGTGACTTTGTTCCCCACCTGGACCTGATTGCTGTGGACCCTTTCTTGGCCTCACCTGGAACTGGTGACTCTGATCCTATATGCGCGCCTCCCAGATCTGGTGACTCTGGTCCTCACCTGGGAGTTATTGGTACCTGGTGACTCTGTTCCACACCTGAGCCTCACCTGGACATGATGACTCTGGAACCTCTCTCGGTCTGACCCTGACCTGGTGACTCTGGTCCCCATTTGGATGTCACCTGGACCAGGTGATTCTGGTACTCCTCTAGGACTCACCCAGATCTGGTGACTCTGGTCCTCAACTGGGTCTCACCTGGACCTAGTGAATATGCTCCATCTGGGCCTCATTTGGACCTGGTAACTCTGGTCACTATCTCGGCATCATCGGGTCATGGCTCCACTGCATGGCCTGCAGGTAGCACTCACCTGGACCTGGTAACTCTGGTCCCTACCTGGGCATCATCCGGACATGGTTCCTCTGCATGGCCTGCAAGTTGGCCTCACCTGGACCTGGTGAGTGTGGATGCCACCTGGGCCTCACCCATACCTTGTGACTCAGGTCCCCACGTGGGGCTCTTGGACCTGGTGAATCTGACCCTTTCCTGGTCCTCTCCTAAACCAGGGGACTCTGGTCACTCCCTGGGCCTCCCCTAGACCTGGTGAATCTGGTCCCCATCTGAGACTCACCCAGTCCTGGTGACTTTGTTCCCCACCTGGACCTGATTGCTGTGGACTCCTTCTTGACCTCACCTAGAACTGGTTACTCTGATCCTATCTGCCCGTCACCCAGACCTGGTGACTCTGGTCCTCACCTGGGCATCATTGGTACCTGCTGACTCTGTTGCACACCTGAGCCTCACCAGGACATGATGACTCTGGAACTCACTGGGCCTCACCCTGACCTGGTGACTCTGGTCCCCATCTGGATGTCACCTGGACCAGGTGATTCTGGTACCCCTCTAGGCGTCAACAAAATCTGGTGACTCTGGTCCTCAACTGGGCCTCACCTGGACCTAGAGAATATGCACCATCTGGGCCATATGGACCTGGTGACTCTGGTCCCTATCTGGGCATCATCGGGACATGGTTCCACTGCATGGCCTGCAGGTTGGCCTCACTTGGACCTGGTAAGTCTGGTCCCTACCTGGTCATCATCGGGACATGGTTCCTCTGAATGGCCTGTAGGTTGGCTTCAGCTAGACCTCGTCAGTGGGCTTGCCACCTGGGCCTCACCCATGCCTGGTGACACAGGTCCCCACGTGGGCCTCACTTGGACCTGGTGAATCTAGTCCTTGCCTGGTCCTCACCCGGAACTGGTAACTCTGGTCACCACCTGGGAATAACCTGGACCTGGTGAATCTGGTCCCCATCTGGTCCTCACTCAGTCCTGGTGACTTTGTTCCCCACCTGGACCTGATTGCTGTGGACTCCTTCTTGGCCTCACCTGGAACTGGTGACTCTGATCCTAATTGGGCCTCACCCAGATCTGGTGACTCTGGTCCTCACCTGTGGACCATTATGACCTGGATACTCTGTTCCACACCTGAGACTCACCTGGACATGATGATTCCGGATCCCCTCTGGGCCTCACCCTGACATGGTGACTCTGGTCCCTACCTGGACTTCACCTGGATCTGGTGACTCTGGTCCCCACCTGGACCTCTCCTCGACCTGGTGACTCTCTTTCCAACATGGACATCACCTGGATCTGGTGACTCTGGTCCTCAGTTTGGCCACACCTGAACCTGGTGTCTCTCGTCCCCACTTTGACCTAACGCAGAACTGCTGAATCTTGCCCCACCTAGGCCGCACCCAGACCTGGTGACTCTTGACCCCAGCTATGCCTCAATTCGACCTCATGAATCTGGTTCTTACGTGGGCCTCACATGGACCTGGGACTCAACTGGATAGAGTGGCTCTGGTTCCCACAAGGGGATCACCTGATACTGCTGACTGTGGTCTTATTCTATGCCTCACCAGGACCTAGTGATTCTGTTCCCCATCTGGGCCTGCATGGCCCTAGTGACTCTGGTCCTCACCCAGGCATCATTGGGACCTGGATACTCTATTCCACGCCTGGTCCTCACTCTGACCAGGGACCTCTGGTCCCATTCTGGGCCTGAAACTGAACTGGTTACTCTTGTTCCCCCTCTGGGTCTCACCCTTACTTAGTGACTCTGGTCACCCCTTGGGCTTCACTTGGGCATGGTGAATCTGGTCCATACCTGGTCCTCTCCCAGACCCGGGGACTCTGGTCAACACCTGGGCCTCACCTGGACATGATGACTCTGGATCCACTCTGGTGCTCACCCTGACCTGGTGACTCTGGTCCCCATCTAGATGTCACCTGGACCAGGTTATTCTGGTACCCCTCTAGGCCTCAACAAGATCTGGTGACTCTGGTCCTCAACTGGGCCTCACCTGGACCTAGTGATTATGCTCCATCTGGGCCTCATTTGGACCTGGTGACTCTGGTCACTACCTGGGCAACATCGGGGCATGATTCCACTGCATGGCCTGCAGGTTGGACTCACCTAGACCTGGAAACTCTGGACCCTCCCTGGTCATCATCGGGACATGGTTCTTCTGCATGGCCTGCACGTATGCCTCACCTGGCACTGGTGAGTGGGTTTTCCACCTGGGCCTCACCCATACCTGGTGACACAGGTCCCGACGTGGGCCTCACTTGGACCTGGTGAATCTTGTCCTTACCTGGTCCTCACCGGAACTGGTAACTCTGGTCACCACTTGGGAATCACCTGGACCAGTGAATCTGGTCCCCATCTGGGCCTCACCCAGTCCTGCTGACTTTGTTCCCCACCTGGACCTGATTGCTGTGGACGCTTACTTGGCCTCACCTGGAATTGGTTACTCTGATCCTATCTGCGCGTCACCCAGATCTGGTGACTCTGGTCCTCACCTGGGCATCATTGGTACCTGGTGACTCTGTTCCACACCTGAGCCTCAAATGGACATGATGACTCTGGAACCTATCTGGGCCTCACTCTGACTTGGAGACTCTGGTTCCCATCTCGATGTCACCTGGACCAGGTGATACTGGTAACCCTCTAGGCCTCAACCAGATCTGGTTACCCTTGTCCTCAAATGGGCCTCACCTGGACCTAGTGAATATGCTCCATCTGGGCCTCGTTTGGACCTGGTGACTCTGGTCCCTACCTGGGCATCATCGGGACATGGTTCCACTGCATGGCCTGCAGGTTGGCCTCACCTGGACCTGGTAAATCTAGTCCCTACCTGGGCATCATCGGGACATGGTTCCTCTGCATGGCCTGTAGGTTGGCCTCACCTGGACCTGGGGAGTGGGGTTGCCACCTGGGCCTCACATATGCATAGTGACATAGGTCCCCACGTTGGCCTCACTTGGACCAGGTGAATCTGGTACCCCTCTAGGCCTCAACAAGACCTGGTGACTCTGGTCCTCAACTGGGCCTCACCGGGACCTCGTGAATATGCTCCCCACCTGCGCCTCATCTCGACCTGGTGACTCTGGTTCTACCTGGGCATCATCGGGACATGGTTACACTATTCCCCACTGGGTCTGACCTGATCCTGGTAACTCTGGTCCTGACTTTGGCCTCTTCTGTACCAGGTGACTCTGGCTCCACATGGGCCTCACCTGTAACTGGTGACTCTGATCCTAAGCATGGCCTCACCTGACCTGGTGACTGTGGTTCCCATCGGGAACTAAACTGGACCTCATTTCTCCGGTCCCACCTGGGCCTCACCTGGACCTGGTGTCTCTGGTACCTCCCTGGGTAGCATCAGCATATGGTTACACTGTTCACTAACAGTGACCCAGCCGGACCTATTAACTCTGGTCTTCACCTGGGCCACACCTGGACATGGTGACACTGGTTCCCACCTGGGTCTCACCTGGACATGGTGAGTCGGATCCCCACCTGGTCCTCACCTGTAACTGGTGATTCTCGTTCCCACATGGTCATCATGTGGACCTGGTGGCTGCAGTATTTCTAGCTTCTCATGTACTTCGTGACTCTGGTCCCCACCAGGACCTCACCGGGTCCTGGTGAGTGTGGTTGCCACCTGCACCTCACCTGGACCTGGTGATTCTGGTCTGCACCTGAGACTACCCTGGATATGGTGACTGTGGTCCCCACCTGGGCTTCACCTGAATTTTGGTCTCCGGTCCCCATCTGCGCCTCACCTGGCCCTGTTGACCATGGTCCTCAACTGGGTAAATTGGGACCCGGTGACTTTGTTCCACAACTGGACCTCACCTGACCAGGTGACTCTGGTACCCCTCTGGGTCTCACCGTGTCCTAGTGACTGTGAATCCCACTTTGGCCTGACTAGGACCTGCTGAACCTGGTTGCCACCTGCGCCTGACCTCGAACTGTTGACTCTGTTTCTTTCAAGGGCCTTTCCTGTACCTGGTGATTCTGGTCCTCACCTCGGCCTCACCTGGACGTGGTGACTCTTGTCACCACCGGGGACTCACCTGGACCTGCTTACTGTGTTCCACACCTTGGCCTCCAGTAGACCTGTTTACCATGGTCCCCAAGACGGCCTCACATGGACATGATGACTCTGGAACTTCTCTGTGCCTCACCCTGACCTGGTGACTCTGGTCTCCATCTGGATGTCACCTGTACCAGGTGATTCTGGTACCCCTCTGGGCCTCAACCAGATCTGGTGACTCTGGTCCTCAACTGGGCCTCAACGGGACCTAGTGAATATGCTCCATCTGAGCCTCATTTGGACCTGGTGACTTTGGTCCCTCCCTGGGCATCATCGGGACATGGTTTCACTGCATGGCCTACAGGTTGGACTCACCAGGACCTGGTAACTCTGGTCCCTATATGGGCATCATCGGGACACGGTTCCTCTGCATGGCCCAAGGGTTGGTCTCACCTGGACCTGGTGATTGGGGTTTCCACCTGAGCCACCTAGGCCGCACCCAGATCTGGTGACTCTTGTCCCCAGCTATGCCTCCCTGTACCTGGTGACCCATGCACCCACGTGGGCCTCACTTGGACCTGGTTAATCTGGTCCTTACCTGGTCCTCACCTGGAACGGTTAACTCTGGTCACCACCTGGGAATCACCTGGACCTGGTGAATCTGGTCCCCATCTGGGCCTCACCCTATCCTGGTGACTTTTTTCCCCACCTGGACCTGATTGCTGTGGACACCTTCTTGGCCTCACCTGGAAGTGGTGAGTGTGATCCTAACTTGGCCTCACCCAGATCTGGTGACTCTGGTCCTACCTGTGGACCATTATGATCTGGATACTCCGTTCCACACCTGAGCCTCACTTGGAGATGATGACTCTGGATCCCCTCTGGGCCTCACCCTGACATGGTGACTCTGCTCCCCATCTGGATGTCACCTAGACCAGGTGAATCTGGTACCCCTCTAGTCCTCAACTAAACCTGGTGACTCTGGTCCGCAACTGGGCCTCACCGGGACCGAGTGAATATGCTCCCCACCTGCGCCTCATCTGGACCTGGTGACTCTGGTTCTACCTGGGCATCCTCGGGGCATGGTTACTCTATTCCCCACTGGGACTGACCTGATCCTGGTAACTCTCGTCCTGACTTTGGCGTCTTCTGTACCAGGTGACTCTGGCTCCACATGGCCTCACCTGTAACTGGTGACTCTGATCCTAAGCATGGCCTCACCTGACCTGGTGACTGTGGGTCCCATCGGGACCTCTTCTGGACCTCATGTCTCTGGGCCCACCTGGGCCTCACCAGGACCTGGTTTCTGTGGTTCCCACCTGGGTAGCATCAGGATATGGTGACCCTGTTCACTAACAGTGACCCAGCCGAACCTGTTAACTCTGGTCTTCACCTGGGCCACACCTGGACATGGTGACACTGGTTCCCACCTGGGACTCACCTGGACATGGTGAGTCGGATCCCCACTTGGTCCTCACCTGTAACTGGTGATTTTCTTTCCCACATGGACATAATGTGGACCTTGTGGCTGCAGTGTTTCTAGCTTCTCATATACCTCGTGGATCTGGTCCCCAACAGGGCCTCACCTGGCCCTGTTGACCATGGTCCTCAAATGGGCAAAATTGGGACCCGGTGACTGTGTTCCACAACTGGACCTCACCTGGACCAGGTGAATGTCGTCACCCTCTGGGTCTCACCGTGCCCTAGTGACTGTGAACCCCGCTTTGGCCTGACTTGGACCTGCTGATACTGGTTGCCACCTGCGCCTGACCTCAAACCGTAGACTCTGGTTTTTCAAAGGCCTCCCCTCGACCTGGTGATCCTGGTATCCACCTGGGTCTCACTTGGACGTGGTGACACTTGTCACCACCAGTGACTCTCCTGGACCTGCTTACTGTGTTCCACACCTGGGCCTCAAGTAGACCTGTTGACTATGGTCCCCAGGACGGCCTCACATGGACCTGTTGCCACAGCTCCACACCGGGGCCTCACTTGTACCTGGTATCTCTGGTCCCCACCTTGACCTCATCTGGACTTAGTGACTCTGGTCCCCACCTGGGCTTCACCTGGATCTGGTGACTCTGGTCCCCACCTGGACTTCACCTGGATCTGGTGACTCTGGTCCCCACCTGGACCTCTCCTGGACCTGGTGACTCTCTTTCCAACATGGACATCACCTGGATCTGGTGACTCTGGTCTTCAGTTTGGACTCACCTGTTCCTGGTGTCCCTCTTCCCCACTTTGACCTAACTCAGAACTGCTGAATCTTGCCCCACCTAGGCCGCACCCAGACCAGGTGATTCTTGTCCACAACTATGCCTCAATTCGACTTGATGAATCTGGTCCTCACGTGGGCCTCACATCACCTGGGACTCATCTGGATAGACTGACTCTGGTTCCCACAAGGGGCTCACCTGATACTGGTGACTGTGGTCTTATTCTATGCCTCACCAGGACCTAGAGGTTCTGTTCCTGATCTGGGCCAGCATGGCCCTAGTGACTCTGGTCCTCACCCAGGCATCATTGGGACCTGGATACTCTATTCCAAACCTGGGCCTCACTTTGACCAGGGACCTCTGGGCCAATTCTGGGCCTCAAACTAAACTGGTTACTCTGGTTCCCCCTCTGTGGCTCACCCTTACCTGGTGACTCTGGTCACCCCTTGGGCTTCACTTGGGCCTGGTGAATCTGGTCCTTAGCTGGTCCGCACCTGGATCTGGTCGCCAGCTGGGCCTCACCTGGACTTGGTGAATCCTGTTGCCACCTGCGCCTCCCCTGAACCATGTGACTGTGGTCCCACCTGGACCTAACCTGGAAATGGTGGCTCTGGTTCCCATATGGGACTCTCCTGGACCTGGTTCCTGTGGTCTCCATCTGGCCTCATCTGGAACACAATGACTCTGATCCATATTTGGGACTCTCCTGGACCTGTTGACTCTGGTCCTTACCTGGGCATCATTGGAACCTGGATACTCTCATATACCTGGGCCTCACTTAGACATGGTGACTGTGGTCCCACCTGGGCCTCACCTGGACGAGTTGACTGGTTCCAACAGGGACCTCACCAGGACCTGGTGATTCAGTTCCTCATATGGGCATCATGGGACCTTGTTTCAGTTCCACATCGGGGCCTCACCTGGACCTAGTGATTCTCATCCCCTTCTGGGCCTCACCCTGACGTGGTGACTCTGGTCCCCAGCTGGATATGCCCAGAACCGGGTGACTCTGGTCCCCCTCTGGGACTCACCCGGAGCTGGGGACACTGGTACTCAACCGGGCCTCAACAGGACCTGGTGAATCTACTCCTCACTTAGGCCTCGTCTGGACCTTGTGACTCCTTTCCCACCTGGCATCAATGGGACATGGTTACTCTGTTCCCCACCTGGGCCTCACCTGGACATGATAACTTTGCTCCACACTTTGGCCTCAAATGTTCCTCATGACTCTGGTCCCCCCACCTAGGCCTCAATCTGGACCTGGTGACTGTGGTCCCCACATGGGTCTCACCTGGACCTGGTGACTCTCGTTCCCACATGAACCACACCAGGACCTGGTGACTGTGGTGTTCTTGTAGACTTACATTTACCTGGTGACTCCGGTCCCCACCAGGGCCTCACCTGGATCTGGTGACTCTGGCATGCAGGTTGGCCTTACCTGGAACTTGTGAGTGGGGTGGCCACCTGGGCCTCACCCATACCTGGTGACTCAGTTCCCCCCGTGGGCGTCTTGGACCTGGTGAATCTGGTCCTTAACTCGTCCTCTCCCAGACCCGGGAACTCTGGTCACCACCTGGGCCTCACCTGGACCTGGTGAATCTGGTCCCCATCTGGGCCTCACCCAGTCCTGGGGACTTTGTTACCCACCTGGACCTGCTTGCTGTGGACACTTTCTTCGCCTCACCTAGATCTGGTGACTCTGATCCTATCTGTGCGTCACCCATATCTGGTGACTCTGGTCTTCACCTGGGCATCATAGGTACCTGGTGACTCTGTTCCACACCTGAGCCTCACCTGCACATGATTACTGTGGATCCTCTCTGGGCCTCACCCTGACCTGGTGACTCTGGTCCCCATCTGGATGTCACCTGGACCAGGTGATTCTGGTACCCCTCTAGGCCTCAACCAGATCTGGTGACTCTGGCCGCACTTGGCCCTCACCAGGACCTGGTGTCTCTGGTACCCACCTGGTTAGCATCAGGATATGGTACTCTCTTAAGTAACAGTGACCCAGCGGGAACTATTAACTCTGGTCTTCACCTGGGCCACACCTGGACATGGTGACACTTGTTTCCACCTTGGTCTCACCTGGACATACGGAGTCGGATCGCAACCTGGTCCTCACCTGTAACTGGTGATTCTTGTTCCCACATGGACATCATGTGGACCTGGTGGCTGCAGTGTTTCTAGCTTCTCAAGTACCTCGTGTCTTTGGTCCCCACCAGGGCCTCACAGGGATCTGGTGAGTGTGGTTTCCACCTGCACCTCACCTGGACCTGGTGATTCTGATCTGCACCTGAGACTACCCGGGATATGGTGACTGTGTTCCCACCTGGGCTTCACCTTGACTTGGGGACTCCGGTCCCCATCTGGATGTCACCTAGACCAGTTGAAATTTGTACCCCTCTAGCCCTCAACAAGACCTGGTGACTCTGGCCCTCAACTGGGCCTCACCGGTACCTAGTGAATATGCTCCACCCCTGCGCCTCATCTGGACGTGGTGACTCGGGTTCTACCTGGGGATCTTCGGGATATGGTTACTCTATTCCCCACTGGGACTGACCTGATCTTGTACCTCTGGTCCTGACTTTGGCTTCTTCAGAACCAGGTGACTCTGGCTCCACCTGGGCCTCACCTGTAACTGGTGACTCTGATCCTAAGCATGGCCTCACTTGACCTGGTGACTGTGGTTCCCATTGGGAACTCACCTGGAACTCATGTCTCTGGACCCACCTGGGCCTCACCAGGACCTGGTGTCTCTGGTACCCACCTGGGTAGCATCAGGATATGGTTACACTGTTCACTAACAGTGACCCAGCCGGACCTATTAACTCTGGTCTTCACCTGGACATGGTGACACTGGTTCCCACCTGGGTCTCACCTGGACATGGTGAGTCGGATTCCCACCTGGTTGATTCTCGTTCCCACGTGGACATCATGTGGACCTGGTGGCTGCAGTGTTTCTAGCTTCTCATGTACCTCGTGACTCTGGTCCCCACCAGGGCCTCACCGGGACCTGGTGAGTGTGGTTGCCACCTGCACCTCACCTGGACCTGGTGATTCTGGTCTGCACCTGTGACTACCCTGGATCTGGTGACTGTAGTCCCCACGTGGGCTTCACCTGGATTTGGGGACTGCGGTCCTCATCTGGGCCTCACCTGGCCCTGTTGACCATGGTCCTCAACTGGGCAAAATTGGGACCCGGTGACTGTGTTCCACAACTGGACCTCACCTGGACCAGGTGACTCTGTTCCCCCTCTGGGTCTCACGGTGCCCTAGTTCTGTGAACCCCACTTTGGCCTGACTTGGACCTGTTGACCCTGGTTGCCACCTGCGCCTGACCTCGAACTGTTGACTCTGGTTCTTTCAAGGGCGTCCACTGGACATGGTAATCCTGGTGCTCACATGGGCCTCACCTGGACCTGGTGACTCTTGTCATCACCGGGAACTCACCTGGATCTGCTTACTGTGTTCCACACCTGGGCCTCAAGTAGACCTGTTGTCCATGGTCCCCACGCTGGCCTCACATGGACCTGTCCATTTGATCCCAACCGGGGATTCACGTGTACCTGGCAACTCTGGTCTTCACCTTCACATCATCTGGACCTAGTGACTCTGGTCCCCACCTGGGCTTCACCTGGATCTGGTGACTCTGGTCCCCACCTGGACTTCACCTGGATCTGGTGACTCTGTTCCCCTCCTGGACCTCACCTGGATCTGGTGACTCTGGTCCTCAGTTTGGACTCACCTGTTCCTGGTGTCTCTCTTCCCCACTTTGACCTAACTCAGAACTGCTGAATCTTGCCCCACCTAGGCCGCACCCAGACCAGGTGACTCTTGTCCACAGCTATGCCTCATTTCGACTTGATGTATCTGGTCCTCACGTGGGCCTCACATCACCTGGGACTCTTCTGGATAGACTGGCTCTGGTTCCCACAAGGGGCTCACCTGATACTGGTGACTGTGGTCTTATTCTATGCCTCACCAGGACCTAGAGGTTCTGTTCCTGATCTGGGCCTGCACGGCCCTAGTGACTCTGGTTTCACTCAGCCATCATTGGGACCTGGATACTCTATTCCACACCTGGGCCTCACTTTGACCAGGGACCTCTGGTCCAATTCGGGGCCTCAAACTAAACTGGTTACTCTGGTTCCCCTCTAGGCCTCACCCTTACCTGGTGACTCTGGTCACCCCTTGGGCTTCACTTGGGCCTGGTGAATTTGGTCTTTAGCTGGTCCGCACCTGGATATGGTTGCCAGCTGGGCCTCACCTGGACTTGGTGAATCCTGTTGCCACCTGCGCCTCACCTGAACCTTGTGACTGTGGTCCCACCTAGACCTCACCTGGAACTGGTGGCTCTGGTTCCCATATGGGACTCTCGTGGACCTGGTTCCTGTGGTCTCCATCTGGCCTCACCTGGAACACAATGACTCTGATGCATATTTGTGCCTCTCCTGGACCTGTTTACTCTGGTCCTTACCTGGGCATCATTGGGACCTGCATACTCTCTTATATACCTGGGCCTCACCTGGACGCGGTGACTGTGTTCCCACCTGGGCCTCACCTGGACGAGGTGACTGGTTCCTTCAGGGACCTCACCAGGACCTGGTGACTCAGGTCCTCATATGGGCATCATGGGACCTGGTTTCTCAGTTCCACATAGGGGCCTCACCTGGACCTAGAGCTTCTCGTCCCCCTCTGGGCCTCACCCTGACTTGCTGACTCTGGTCCCCACCTGGATATCACCAGAACCGGGTGACTCTGGTATCCCTCTGGGAATCCCCTAGAGTTGGGGACACTGGCCGTGAACTGTGCCTCAACAGGACCTGGTGAATCTACTCCTCACTTAGGCCTCATCTGGACCTTTGACTCTTCCAACCTGGCATCAATGGGACATGGTTACTCTGTTCCCCACCTGGGCCTCAACTGGACATGATAACAATGCTCCACACTTTGGCCTCAACTGCTCCTGATGACACTGTTCCACCCACCTAGGCCTCAATCTGGACCTGGTGACTGTGATCACCACCTGGGTCTCACCTGCACCTGGTGACTCTCGTTCCCACATGAACCACACCTGGACCTGGTGACTGTGGTGTTCTTGTAGACTCACATTTACCTGGTGACTCCGGTACCCACTAGAGCCTCACCTGGATGTGGTGACTCTGGCCTGCAGGTTGGCCTCACCTGGTCCTGGTGAGTAGGGTTCCCACCTAGGCCTCACCCAAACCTGGCGACTCAGGTCCCCATGTGGGCCTCCTGGACCTGGTGAATCTGGTCCTTACCTGGTCCTCTCCCAGACCCGGGGACTCTGGTCAACATCTGGGAGGCATCTGGACCTGTTGAATCTTGTCCCCATCTCGGCCTCACCCAGTCCTGGTGATTTTGTTCCTCACCTGGACCTGATTGCTATGGACACTTTCTTGCCCTCACCTGAAACTGGTGACTCTGATCTTATCTGCGCGTCACCAAGACCTGGTGACTCTGGTCCTCACATGGGCATCATTGGTACCTGGTGACTCTGTTCCACACCTGAGCCTCACCTGGACATGATGACTCTGGAACCTCTCTGGGCCTCACCCTTACCTGGTGACTCTGGTCCACATCTGGATGTCACCTGGACCATGTGATTCTGATACCCCTCTAGGCCTCCACCAGATCTGGTGACTCTGGCCCTCAACTGGACCTCACCTGGACCAAGTGAATATGCTCCATCTGGGCCTGATTTGGACCTGGTGACTCTGGTCCCTACATGGGCATCATCCGGACATGGTTCAACTGCATGGCCTACAGGTTGGCCTCACCTGGACCTGGTAACTCTGGTCCCTACCTGGGCATCATCGTGACATGGTTCCTCTCCATGGCCTGCATTTTGGCCTCACCTGGACCTGGTGAGTGGGGTTGCCACCTAGGCCTGACCCATATCTGGTGACACAGGTCCCCACATGGAACTCACTTGGACCTGCTGAATCTGGTCCTTACCTCGTCCTCACCCAGCACTGGTAACTCTGGTCACCACCTGGGAATCACCTGGACTTGGTGAATCTGGTCCCCATCTGGGCCTCACCCAGTCTTGGTGACTTTGTTCCCCACCTTGACCTGATTGCTGTGGACTCCTTCTTGGCCTCACCTGGAACTGATGACTCTGATCCTAACTGGGGTTCACCCAGATCTGGTGACTCTGGTCGTCACCTGTGGACCATTATGACCTGGATACTCTGTTCCACACCTGAGCCTCACCTGAACTTGATGACTCTGGATCCCCTCTGGGTCTCACCCTGACATGGTGACTCTGGTCCCCATCTGGATGTCACCTAGACCAGGTGAATCTGGTACCCCTCTAGGCCTCAACTTGAACTGGTGACTCTAGTCCTCATCTGGGCCTCACTGGGACATAGTGAACATACTCCCCACTGCGCATCATATGGACCTGGTGACTCTGGTTTACCAGGGCATCATCAGGACATGGTTACTCTATTCCCTACTGATCCGGGACTGAACTGATCCTGGTAACTCAGGTCCTGAGTTTGGCCTCTTCTGTACAAGGTGACTCTGGCTCCTCCTGGGCCTCACCTGTAACTGGTGACTCTGATCCTAAGCATGGCCTCACGAGACCTGGTGACTGTGGTTCCCATGGGACCTCACCTGGACCTTATGTCTCTGCTCCCAACTGGGCCTCACCAGTACCTGGTGTATTTGGTACCCACCTGGGTAGCATCAGCATATGGTTACCCTATTCACTATCAGTGACCAGGCGGACCTATTAACTCTGGTCTTCACCTGGGCCACACCTGGACATGCTGACACTGGTTCCCACATGGGTCTCACCTGGACATGGTGAGTCGGATCCCCACATGGTCCTCACCTGTAAGTGGTGATTCTCGTTCCCACATGGACATCATGTGGACCTGGTGACTGCAGTGTTTCTAGCTTCTCATGTACCTCGTGACTCTGATTCCCACCAGGGCCTCACCGTGTACTGGTGAGTGTGGTTTCACCTGCACCTCACCTGGACCTGGGATTCTGGTCTGCATCTGAGACTACCCTGGATCTGGTGACTGTGGTCCCCACCTGGGCTTCACCTGGATTTGGGGACGCCGGTCCACATCTGGGCCTCACCTGGCCCTGTTGACCATGGTCCTCAACTGGGCAAAATTGGGACCCGGTGACTGTGTTCCACAACTGGACCTCACCTGGACCAGGTCACTCTGGTCCCCCTCTGGGACTCACGTGCCCTAGTGACTGTGAACCCCACTTTAGCCTGACTTGGACCTGCTGACCCTGGTTGCCACCTGCGCCTGACCTCGAACTGTTGACTTGGTTCTTTCAAGGGCCTCTACTGTACCTGGTGATTCTGGTCCCCACCTGGGCCAAACCAGGACGTGGTGACACTTGTCACCAAGGGGACTCACCTGGACCTGCTTACTGTGTTCCATAACTGGGCCTCAATTAGACCTGTTGACTATGGTCCCCAAGCCGGGCTCACATGGACCTGTTGCCTCTGATCCCCCCCGGGGCTACACGTGTACCTGGTAACTCTGGTCCTCACCTGGGCCAATTTGGATATGGTGACTCTGGTCCCAACCTGGACTTCACCCGGATCTGGTGACTCTGGTCCCCCCTGGACCTCTCCGGGACCTGGTGACTCTCTTTCCAACATGGACCTCACCTGGATCTGGTGAGCTTGGTCCTCAGTTTGGCCTCACCTGGACCTGGTGTCTCTCGTCCCCAGTTTGACCTAACTCAGAACTTCTGAATCTTGCCCCAGCTAGGCCGCACCCAGACCTGGTGACTCTTGTCCCCAGCTATGCCTCAATACGACCTGATGAATCTGGTCCTCACGTGGGCCTCACATGGACCTGGGACTCAGCTGCATACAGTTGCTCTGGTTCCCACAAGGGGCTTACCTGATACTGCTGACTCTGGTCTTATTCTATGCCTAACGAGGACCTAGTGATTCTGTTCCCCATCTGGGCCTGCATGGCCCTAGTGACTATGGTCCTCACCCAGGCATCATTGGGACCTGGATACTCTATTCCACACCTGGGCCGCACTTTGACCAGGGACCTCTGGTCCCATTCTGGGCCTCAAACTAAACTGGTTACACTGGTTCCCCCTCTGGGCCTCACCATTACCTGGTGACTCTGGTCACCCCTTGGGCTTCACTTGGCCCTGGTGAATCTGGTCCATAGATGGTCCGCACCTGGATCTGGTGACTGGTCGCCACCTGGGCCTCAGCTGGACATGGTGAATCCTGTTGCCACCTGTGCCTCACCTGGACCTTGTGACTGTGGTCCCACCTGGAACTCACCTGGATCTGGTGACTCTGGCATGCAGGTTGGCCTCACCTGGACCTTGTGAGTGGGGTGGCCACCTGGGCCTCACACATACCTGGTGACTCATTTCCCCCCGTGGGCGTCTTGGACCTGGTGAATCTGGTCCTTAACTCGTCCTCTCCCAGACCCGGGAACTCTGGTCACCACCTGGGCCTCACCTGGACCTGGTGAATCTGGTCCCCATCTGGGCCTCACCCAGTCCTGGGGACTTTGTTACCCACCTGGACCTGCTTGCTGTGGACACTTTCTTCGCCTCACCTAGATCTGGTGACTCTGATCCTATTTGTGCATCACCCATATCTGGTGACTCTGGTCTTCACCTGGGCATCATAGGTACCTGGTGACTCTGTTCCACACCTGAGCCTCACCTGCACATGATTACTGTGGATCCTCTCTGGGCCTCACCCTGACCTGGTGACTCTGGTCCCCATCTGGATGTCACCTGGACCAGGTGATTCTGGTACCCCTCTCGGCCTCAACCAGATCTGGTTACTTTGGTCACACTTGGCACTCACCAGGACCTGGTGTCTCTGGTACCCACCTGGTTAGCATCAGGTTAGGGTACTCTGTTAATTAACAGTGACCCAGCGGAAACTATTAACTCTGGTCTTCAACTGGGCCACACCTGGTCATGGTGACACTAGCTTCCACCTAGGTCTCACCTGGACATGGGGAGTCGGATCGCAACCTGGTCCTCACCTGTAACTGGTGATTCTCGTTCCCATGTGGACATCATGTGGACCTGGTGGTTGCAGTGTTTCTAGCTTATCATGTACCTCGTGTCTCTGGTCCCCACCAGGACCTCACCGGGACCTGGTGAGTGTGGTTTCCACCTGCACCTCACCTGGACCTGGTGATTCCGATCTGCACCTGAGACTACCCCGGATCTGGTGACTGTGTTCCCCACCTGGGCTTCACCTGGATTTGGGGACTCCGGTCCCCATCTGGGCCTCACCTGGCCCTGTTGACCATGGTCCTCAACTGGGCAAAATTGGTACCCGGTGACTGTGTTCCACAACTGAACCTCACCTGGACCAGGTGACTCTGGTCCCCCTCTGGGTCTCACCGTGCCCTTGTGACTGTGAACCCCACTTTGGCGTGACTTGGACCTGCTGACCCTGGTTGCCACCTGCTCCTGACCTCGAAGTGTTGACTCTGGTTCTTTCAATGGCCTCCCGTGTACCTGGTGATCCTGGTCCCCACGTGGGCCTCACATGGAAGTGGTGACTCTTGTCACCCCCGGGGACTTCCTGGACCTGCTTACTGTGTTCCACACCTGGGCCTCAAGTAGACATGTTGACCATGGTCCCCAAGCCGGCCTCACATGGAGCTGTTGCTTCTGATCCCCACCGGGGCCTCACGTGTACCTAGTAACTCTGGTCCTCACCTGGGCCTCATCTTGACTTATTGACTTTGGTCCCCACCTGTGCTTCACCTGGATCTGGTGACTCTGGTCCCCACCTGGACTTCACCTGGATCTGGTGACTCTGGTCCCCACCTGGACCTCTCCTGGACCTGGTGACTCTCTTTGAAGATGGACCTCACCTGGATCTGGTGACTCTGGTCCCCACCTGGACCTCACCTGCATCTGGTGACTCTGGCCTGCAGGTTGGCCTCACCTGGACCTGGGGAGTAGGGTTGCCACCTAGGCCTCACACATAGCAGGTGACTCAGGTCCCCACGTGGGCCTCATTTGGACCTGTTGAATCTGGTCCTTAGCTGGTTTTCTCCCAGAACCGAGGACCCTGGTCACCACCTGGGAATAACCTGGACCTGGTGAATCTGGTCCAAATCTGGGCCTCACCAAGTCCTGGTGACTTTCTTCACCACCTGGACCTGATTGCTGTTGACGCCTACTTGGCGTCACCTGGAACTGCTGACTCTGATCCTATCTGCGTGTCACCCAGATCTGGTGACTCTGGTCCTCACCTGGGCATCATTGGTACCTGGTGATTCTGTTCCACACCTGAGACTCACCTGGACCCGATGACTCTGGAACCACTCTGGGCCTCACCCTGACCTGGTGACTCTGGTCCCCATCTGGATATCACCTCGATCAGGTGATTCTGGTACCCTTCTAAGCCGAACCAGATCTGGAGTCTCTGGTCCTCAACTGGGCCTCCCCTGGGCTTAGTGAATATGCTCCATCTGGGACTCATTTGGACCTGGTGACTCTGGTCCCTACCTCGGCATCATCGGGACATGGTTCCACTGCATGGCCTGCAGAATGGCCTCACCTGGATCTGGTAACTCTGGTCCCAACCTGGGCATCATCGGGACATGGTTCCACTGCATGGCCTGCAGGTTGGCCTCACCTGGACCTGGGGAGTGGGGTTGCCACCCTGGCCTCACCCATACCTGGTGACACAGGTCCCCACGTGGACCTCACTTGGACCTGTTGAATCGTGTACTTACCTGGTCCTCACCCGGAACTGGTAAATCTTGTCGCCACCTGGAAATCACCTGGACCTGGTGAATCTGGTCCCCATCTGGGCCTCACCCAGTCCTGATTAATTTGTTGCCCACCAGGACCTGATTGCTGTGGAATCCTTCTTGGCCTCACCTGGAACTGGTGACTCTGATCGTAACTGGACCACACCCAGATCTGGTGACTCTGGTTCTCACCTGAGGACCATTATGATCTGGATACTCTCTTCCACACCTGAGCCTCACCTGGACATGATGACTCTGGTCCCCATCTGGATGTCACCTAGACCAAGTGAATATGGTACCCCTCTAGGCCTCAACTAGACCTGGTGACCCTTGTCCTCAACTGGGCCTCTCCGGGACCTAGTGAACATGCTCCCCACATGGGCCTCACCTGGACCTGGTGACTGTGGTCCCACCTGGGCCTCACCAGGACGAGGTGACTGGTTCCCACAGGGACCTCACCTGGACCTGCTGACTCAGGTCCTCATATGGGCATCATGGGACCTGGTTTCATTTCCACATCGGGACCTCACCTGGAGCTAGTGATTCTCGTCCCCCTCTGGGCCTCACCCTGACGTGGTGACTCTGGTACCCACCTGGATATCACCGGAACCGGGTTACTCTGGTCCCCCTCTGGGACCCACCCAGACCTGTGGACACTGGTCCTCAACTGGGCCTCACCTGGACTTGGTGAATCTGGTCCCCATCTGGGCCTCAACCAGTCCTGGTGACTTTGTTCCCCACCTGGACCTGCTTGCTGTGGACTCTTTCTTGGCCTCACCTGGAACTGGTGACTCTGAACCTATCTGCACCTCACCAAGATCTGGTGACTCTGGTCCTCACCTGGGCATCATTTGTACCTGGTGACTCTGTTCCTCACCTGAGCCTCACCTGGACATGATGACTCTGGAACCTCTCTGGGCTTCTCAGTGACCTGGTGACTCTAGTCCCTACCTGGCATCATCGGGACATGGTTCCACTGCATGGCCAGCAGGTTGGCCTCACCTGGATGTGGTAACACTCGTCCTTACCTGGGTGTCATCGGGACATGGTTCCTCTGCATGGCCTGCATGTTGGCCTCACCTGGACCTGGGGAGTGCCTTGCCACCTGGCCTCACCAATACCTGGTGACTCAGGTCCCCACGTGGGCCTCATTTGGACCTGTTGAATCTGGTCCTTACCTGGTCGTCACCCGGAACTGGTAAGTCTCTTCACCACCTGGGAATAACCTGGACCTGGTGAATCTGGCCCCATCCGGGCCTCACCCAGGCCTGGTGACTTTGTTCCCCACATGGACCTGATTGCTGTGGACTACTTCTTGGCCTCACCTGGAACTGGTGACTCTGATCCTAACTGGGCCTTACCCAGATCTGGTTACCCTGGTCCTCACCAGTGTACAGTTATGATCTGGATACTCTGTTCCACACCTGAGCCTCACATGGACATGATGACTCTGGAACCTCTCTGGGTCTCACCCTGACCTGGTGACTCTGGTCCCCATCTGGATGTCACCTGGACCAGGTGATACTGGTACTCCTCTAGGCCTCGGCCAGATCTGGTGACTCTGGTCCTCAACTTGGCCTCACCTGGACCTAGGGAATATGCTCCATCTGGGCCTCATTTGGACCTGGTAACTCTGGTTACTACCTCGGCATCATCGGGTCTTGGTCCACTGCATGGCCTGCAGGTTGCACTCACCTGGACCTGGTAACTCTGGTCCCTACCTGGGCATCATCCGGACATGGTTCCTCTGCATGGCCTGCAGGTTGGCCTCACCTGGACATGGTGAGTGGGGTTGCCACCTGGGCCACACCCATACCTTGTGACTCAGGTCCCCACGTGGGGCTCTTGGACCTGGTGAATCTGATGCTTTCCTGGTCCTCTCCTAGACCAGGGGACTCTGGTCACTACCTGGGCCTCCCCTGGACATGGTGAATCTGGTCCCTATCTGAGATTCACCCAGTCCTGGTGACTTTGTTCCCCACCTGGACCTGATTGCTGTGGACTCCTTCTTGGCCTCACCTAGAACTGGTGACTCTGATCCTATCTGCGCGTCACCCAGACCTGGTGACTCTGGTCCTCACCTGGGCATCATTGGTACCTGCTGACTCTGTTGCACACCTGAGCCTCACCTGGAAATGATGACTCTGGAACTCTCTGGGCCTCACCCTGACATGGTGACTCTGGTCCCCATCTGGATGTCACCTGGACCAGGTGATTCTGGTACCCCTCTAGGCCTCAACCAAATCTGGTGACTCTGGTCCTCAACTGGGCCTCACCTGGACCTAGTGAATATGCACCATCTGGGCCTCATTTGGACCTGGTGGCTCTGGTCCCTTCCTGGGCATCATCGGGACATGGTTCCACTGCATGGCCTGCAGGTTGGCCTCACTTGGACCTGGTAAGTCTGGTCCCTACCTGGTCATTATCGGGACATGGTTCCTCTGAATGGCCTGCACGTTGGCCTCACCTGGACCTGGTCAGTGGGCTTGCCACCTGGGCCTCACCCATGCCTGGTGACACAGGTCCCCACGTGGGCCTCACTTGGACCTGGTGAATCTAGTCCTTGCCTGGTCCTCACCCGGAATTGGTAACTCTGGTCACCACCTGGGAATCCCCTGGACCTGGTGAATCTGGTCCCCATCTGGTCCTCACTCAGTCCTGGTGACTTTGTTCCCCACCTGGACCTGATTGCTGTGGACTACTTCTTGGACTCACCTGGAACTGGTGACTCTGATCCTAACTGGTCCCCACCCAGATCTGGTGACTCTGGTCCTCACCTGTGGACCATTATGATCTGGATGTTCTGTTCCACACCTGAGCCTCATCTGGACATGAGGACTCTGTTCCCCCTCTGGACCTCACCCAGATCTGCTGACTCTGGTCCTCACCTGTGGACCATTATGACCTGGAAACTCTGTTCCACACCTGAGCCTCACCTGGACCTGATGACTCTTAATCCTCTCTGTGCCTCAGACTGACATGGTGACTCTGGTCCCCATCTGGATGTCACCTAGACCAGGTGAAATTTGTACCCCTCTAGGCCTCAACAAGACCTGGTGACTCTGGTGCTCAACTGAGCCTCATCGGGACCGAGTGAAAATGCTCCCCAACTGCGCCTCAGTTGGACCTGTTGACTCTGGTTCTACCTAGGCATCTTCGGGACATGGTTACTCTATTCCCCACTGGGAGTGATCTGATCCTGGTAACTCTGGTCCTGACTTTGGCTTCTTCTGTACCAGGTGAATCTGGCTCCACCTGGGCCTCACGTGTAACTGGTGACTCTGATCCTAAGAATGGCCTAACCTGACCTGGTGACTGTGGTTCCCAATGGGATCTCACCTGGACCTCATGTCTCCGGTCCCACCTGGGCCTCACCAGGACCTAGTGTCTCTGGTACCCACCTGGGTAACATCAGGATATGGTTACACTGTTCACTAACAGTGTTCCAGCCGGACCTATTAACTCTGGTCTTCACCTGGGCCACACCTGGACATGGTGACACTGGCTCCCACCTGGTTCTCACCTGGACATGGTGAGTTGGATCCCCACCTGGTCCTCACCTCTAACTGGTGATTCTCGTTCCCCCATGGACATCATGTGGACTTGGTGGCTGCAGTGTTTCTAGCTTCTCAAATACCTCGTGACTCTGGTCCCTACCAGGGCCTCACCGGGACCTGGCGAGTGTAGTTGCCACTTGCACCTCACCTTGACCTGGTGATTCTGGTCTGCACCTGAGACTGCCCTGGATCTGGTGACTGTGGTCCCACCTGGGCCTCTCCTGCATTTGGGGACTCCGGTCCCCATCTGGGCCTCACCTGGCCCTGTTGACCATGGTCCACAACTGGGCAAAATTGGGACCCGGTGACTGTGTTCCACAACTGGACCTCACCTGGACCAGGTGACTCTGGTCCCCCTCTGGGTCTCACCGTGCCCTAGTGATTGTGAACCCCACTTTGGCCTGACTTAGACCTTTTGACCCTGGTTGCCACCTGCGGCTAACTTCGAACTGTTGACTCTGGTTCTTTAAAGGGCGTCCCCTGGACATGGTGATCCTGGTGCCCACATGGGCCTCACCTCGACCTGGTGACTCTTGTCACCACCGGGAACTCACCTGGATCTGCTTACTGTGTTCCGCACCTGGGCCTCAAGTAGACCTGTTGACCATGGTCCTCAAGCCAGCCTCACATGGACCTTTTGCCTCAGATCCCCACCGGGGCTTCACGTTTACCTGGCAACTCTGGTCCTCACCTTCGCCTCATCTGGACCTAGTGACTCTGGTACCCACCTGGGCTTTACCTGGATCTGATGACTCTGGTCCCCACCTGGCCTTCACCTGGATCTGGTGACTCTGGTCCCCACCTGGACCTGACCTGCATCTGGTGACTCTGGTCCTCAGTTTGGCCTCACCTGGACTTGGCGTCTCTCGTCCCCACTCTGACCTACCTCAGAACTGCTGAATCTTACCCCACCTAGGCCGCACCCAGACCTGGTGCCTCTTGTCCCCAGCTATGCCTCAATTCGACCTGATGCATCTGTTCCTCACGTGGGCCTCACATGGACCTGATACTCAGCTGGATAGAGTGGCTCTTGTTCCCACATGGGGCTCACCTGATTCTGGTGACTGTGGTTTTATTCTATGCCTCACCACGACCTAGTAATTCTGTTCCCCATCTGGACCTGCATGGCCCTCGGCACTCTGGTCCTCACCCAGGCATCATTGGGACCAGGATACTCTATTCCACACCTGGGCTTCACTCTGACCAGGGACCTATGGTCCCATTCAGGGCCTCAAACTAAACTGGTTACTCTGGTATCCCCTCCTGGGCCTCACACTAACCTGGTGACTCTGGTCACCCCTTTGGCTTCACTTGGGCCTGGTGAATCTGGTCCTTAGCTGGTTCTCACCTGAATCTGGTGACTGGTCTGCACCTGGGCCTCACCTGGGCTTGGTGAATCCTGTTGCCATCTGCGCCTCACCTGGACCTTGTGACTGTGGTCCCACCTGGTTCTCACCTGGATCTGGTGGCTCTGGTTCCCATATGGGACTCTCCTGGACCTGGTTCCTGTGGTCTCCATCTGGCCTCACCTGGAACAGAATGACTCTGATCCATATTTGGTCCTCTCCTGGACCTGTTGACTCTGGTACTTACATGGGCATCATTGGGACCTCGATACTCTCTTATATACCTCGGCCTCACCTGGACCTGGTGACTTTGGTCCCTCCCGGGCCTCACCTGGATGAGGGGTGTGGTTCCCACAGGGACCTCACCAGGACCTGGTGACTCAGGTCCTCATATTGGCATCATGGGACCTGGTTCTCAGTTCCTCATCGGGGCCTCACCTGGACCTAGTGATTCTCGTCCTCCTCTGGGCCTCACCCTGACGTGGTGACTCTGGTCCCCACCTGGATATCACCAGAACCGGTGACTCTGGTCCCCCTCTGGGACTCACCCGGAGCTGGGGACACTGGTCCTCAACTCGGCCTCAATAGGACCTGGTGAATCTACGCCTCACTTAGGCATCGTCTGGACCTTGTGACTTTTTCCCACCTGGCATCAATGGGACATGGTTACTCTGTTCCCCACCTGGGCCTCACCTGAACATGGTAACTTTGCTCCAATCTTTGGCCTCAACTGGTCCTGATGACACTGGTCCCCCCACCTAGGCCTCAATCTGGACTTGGTGACTGTGGTCCCCACCTGGGTCTCACCTGGACCTGGTGACTCTCTTTCCCACATGAACCAGACCTGGCCCTAGTGCCTGTGGTGTTCTTGTAAACTCACATTTACCTGGTGACTCCAGTCCCCACTAGGGCCTCACCTGGATCTGGTGACTCTGGCCTGTAGGTTGACCTCAGCTGGACCTGGTGAGTGGGGTTGCCACCTGGGCCTCACCCATACCTGGTGACTCAGGTCCCCACTTGGGCCTCTTGGACCTGGTGAATCTGGTAATTCTGGTCACCACCTGGGAATCCCCTGGACCTGGAGAATCTGGTTGCCATCTGGGCCTCACACAGTCCTGGTGACTTTGCTCCCCACCTGGACCTGATTGCTGTGGACTCCTTTTGGGCCTCACCTGGAACTTGTTAGTCTGATCCTAACAGGGCCTCACCCAGATCTGGTGACTCTGGTCGTCACCTGTGGACCACTATAACCAGGATACTCTGTTCCACACTTGAGCCTCACCTGGACATGATGACTCTGGATCCTCTCTGGGCCTCACTCTGACATGGTGACTCTGGTCCCCATCTGGATGTCACCTAGACCAGGTGAATCTGGGACCACTGTCGGCCTCAAGCAGACCTGGTGACTCTGGTCCTCAACTGGGTCTCACCTGGACCTAGTGAACATGCTCCTCACCTGCGCCTCATCTGGACGTGGTGACTCGGGTTCTACCTGTGCGTCATCGGGGCATGGTTACTCTATTCCCCAATGGGACTGACCTGTTCCTAGTAACTCTGGTCCTGTCTTTGGCCTCTTCTGTACCAGGTCACTCTGGCTCCACCTGGGCCTCACCTGTAACTGGTAACTCTGATCCTAAGCATGGCCTCACCTGACCTGGTGACTGTGTTTCCCATCGGGATCTTACCTGGACCTCATGTCTCTGGTCCCACCTGGGCCTCACCAGGACCTGGTGTCTCCGGTACCCACCTGGGTAGCATCAGGATATGGTTACACTGTTCACTAACAGTGACCCAGCCGGACCTATTAACTCTGGTCTCCACCTGGGCCACACCTGGACATGGTGACACTGGATCCCACCTGGGTCTCAACTTGACATGGTGAGTCGGATCCCCACCTGGTCCTCACGTGTAACTGCTGATTCTCCGGCCCACATGGACATCATGTGGACCTGGTGGCTTCAGGGTTTCTAGCTTCTCATTTACCTTGTGTTCTGGTCCCCGCCAGGGCCTCACTGGGTCCTGGGGAATGTGGTTGCCACCTGCACCTCACTTGGACCTGGTGATTCTGGTCTGCACCTGAGACTACGCTGGATCTGGTGACTCTGGTCCTCACCTGTGGACCATTATGATATGGATATTCTGTTCCACACCTGAGCCTCACCGGGACATGATTACTCTGGATCCCCTCTGGACCTCACCCTGACATGTTGACTCTGGTCCCCATGTGGATGTCACCTAGACCAGGTGAATCTGGTACCCCTCTAGGCCTCAACTAGACCTGGTGACTGTGGTCCTCAACTGGGCCTCACCGGGACCTAGTGGATATGCTCCCCTCCTGCGCCTCATCTGGACCTGGTGACTCTGGTTCCACCTGGGCATCATTGGGACCTGGATATTCTCTTATATACCTGGGCCTCACCTGGACCTGATGACTGTGGTCCCACCTGGGCCTCACCTGGACCTGGTGAATCTGGTCCCAATCTGGGCCTCACCCAGTCCTGGTGACTTTGTTCCCCACCTGGACCTTATTGCTGTGGACGCTTTCTTGGCCTCACCTGGAACTGGTGACTCTGATCCTATATGCGCGTCTCCCAGATCTGGTGACTCTGGTCCTCACCTGGGAGTTATTGGTACCTGGTGACTCTGTTCCACACCTGAGCCTCACCTGAACATGATGACTCTGGAACCTCTCTCGGTCTCACCATGAACTGGTGACTCTGGTCCCCATCTGGATGTCACCTGGACCAGGTGATTCTGGTACTCCTCTAGGACTCAACCAGACATGGTGACACTGGTCCCCAACTGGGCCTCACCTGGACCTAGTGAATATGCTCCATCTGGGCCTCATTTGGACCTGGTAACTCTGGTCACTACCTCGGCATCATCGGGTCATGGTTCCACTGCATGGCATGCAGGTTGCACTCACCTGGACCTGGTAACTCTGGTCCCTACCTGGGCATCATCCAGACATGGTTCCTCTGCATGGCCTGCAGGTGGGCCTCACCGGGACCTGGTGAGTGGGGTTGCCACCTGGGCCTCACCCATACCTTGTGACTCAGGTCCCCACGTGGGGCTCTTGGACCTGGGGAATCTGATCCTTTCCTGGTCCTCTCCTAGACCAGGGGACTCTGGTCACTACCTGGGCCTCCATTGGACCTGGTGAATCTGGTCCCCATCTGAGACTCACCCAGTCCTGGTGACTTTGTTCCCCACCTGGACCTGATTGCTGTGGACTCCTTCTTGGCCTCACCTAGAACTGGTTACTCTGAGCCTATCTGCGCGTCACCCAGCCTGGTGACTCTGGTCCTCACCTGGGCATCATTGGTACCTGCTGACTCTGTTGCACACCTGAGCCTCACCTGGACATGATGACTCTGGAACCTCTCTGGGCCTCACACTGACCTGGTGACTCTGGTCCCCATCTGGATGTCACCTGGACCAGGTGATTCTGGTACCCCTCTAGGCCTCAACCAAATCTGGTGACTCTGGTCCTCAACTGGGCCTCACTTGAACCTAGTGAATATGCACCATCTGAGCCTCATTTGGACCTGGTGACTCTGGTCCCTACCTGGGCATCATCGGGACATGGTTCCACTGCATGGCCTGCAGGTTGGCCTCACTTGGACCTGGTAAGTCTGGTCCCTACCTGGTCATCATCGGGACATGGTTCTTCTGAATGGCCTGCAGGTTGGCTTCAGCTGGACCTGGTCAGTGGGCTTGCCACCTGGGCCTCACCCATGCCTGGTGACACAGGTCCCCACGTGGGCCTCACTTTGACCTGGTGAATCTAGTCCTTGCCTTTTCCTCACCCGGAACTGGTAACTCTGGTCACCACCTGGGAATGACCTGGACCTGGTGAATCTAGTCCCCATCTGGTCCTCACTCAGTCCTGGTGACTTTGTTCCCCACCTGGACCTGATTGCTGTGGATTCCTTCTTGGCCTCACCTGGAACTGGTGACTCTGAATCCTACTGGGCCCCACCCAGATCTGGTGACTCTGCTCCTCACCTGTGGACCATTATGATCTGGATACTCTGTTCCACACCTGAGCCTCATCTGGACATGAGGACTCTGGATCCTCTCTGGGCCTCACCCTGACATGGTGACCCTGGTCCCCATCTGGATGTCACCTAGACCAGGTGAATCTGGTACCCCTCTAGGCCTCAACTAGACCTGGTGACTCTGGCCCTCAACTGAGCCTCACCGGGACCTAGTGAATATGCACCCCACCTGCGCCTCATCTGGACCTGGTGACTCTGGTTCTACCTGGGCATCATCGGGACATGGTTACTCTATTCCCCATTGGGACTGATCTGATCCTGGTAACTCTGGTCCTGAATTTGGCCTCTTCAGTACCAGGTGACTCTGGCTCCACCTGGGCCTCACCTGTAACTGGAGACTCTGATCCTAACCATGGCCTCACCTGACCTGGTGACTGTGGTTCTCATGGGACCTCACCTGGAACTCATGTCTCTGGTCCCACCTGGGCCTCACAAGGACCTGGTGTCTCTGGTACCCACCTGGGTAGCATCAGGATATGGTTACACTGTTAACTAACAGTGTCTCAGCCAGACCTATTAACTCTGGTCTTCACCTGGACATGGTGACACTGGTTCCCACCTGGGTCTCACATGAACATGGTGAGTCGGATCCCCACCTGGTCCTCACGTGTAACTGGTGATTCTCGTTCCCACGTGGACATCATGTGGACCTGGTGGCTGCAGTGTTTCTACTCCTCATGTACCTCGTGACTCTGGTCCCCACCAGGGCCTCACCGGGACCTGGTGAGTGTGGTTGCCACCTGCACCTCACCTGGTCCTGGGATTCTCGTCCGCACCTGAGACTACCCTGGATCTGGTGACTGTGGTCCCCACCTGGTCTTCACAAGGATTTGGGGACTCCGGTCCCCATCTGGGCCTCACCTTTAACTGTTGATTCTCGTTCCCACATGGACATCATGTGGGCCTGGTGGATGCAGTGTTTATAGCTTCTCATATACCTCGTCACTCTGGTCCCCACCAGGGACTCACCGGGACCTGGTGAGTGTGGTTGCCACCGGCAACTCACCTGGACCTGGTGATTTTGGTCTGTACCTGAGACTATCCTGGATATGGTGAATGTGGTCCCCAACTGGGCTTCACCTGGATTTGGGGACTCCAGTCCCCATCTGGGCCTCACCTGGCCCTGTTGATCATGGTCTTCACTCGGCAAAATTGGGGCCCGGTGATTGTGTTCCACAAATGGACCTCACCTGGACCAGGTGACTCTGGTCCCCCTCTGGGTCTCACCGTGCCCTAATGACTGTGAACCCCACTTTGGCCTGACTTGGACCTGCTGACCCTGGTTGCCACCTGCACTTGACTTCGACCTGTTGACTCTGGTTCTTTCAAGGGCCTCCCCTGTACCAGGTGATCCTGGTCCCCACCTGGACTCACCTGGACGTGGTGACTCTTGTCACCACCCGGGACTCACCTGGAACTGCTTACTGTGTTCCACACCAGATCCTCAAGTAGACCTGTTGACCATGGTCCCCAAGCCGGCCTCACATGGACCTGTTGCCTCTGATCCCCACCGGGGCCTCATGTGTACCTGGTAACTCTGGTCCTCACCTGGGCCTCATCTGGACCTAGTGACTCTGGTCCCCACCTGGGCTTCACCTGGATCTGGTGACTGTGGTCCCCACCTGGACTTCACCTGGATCTGGTGACTCTGGTCCCCACCCGGACCTCTCTTGGACCTGGTGACTCTCTTTCCAACATGGACCTCACATGGATCTGGTGACTCTGGTCCTCAGTTTGGCCTCACCTGGACCTGTCGTCTCTCGTCTCTACTTTGACCTAACTCAGAACTGCTGAATCTTGACCCACCTAAGCCGCAACCAGACCTGGTGACTCTTGTCCCCAGGTATGCCTCATTTCGACCTAATGAATCTGGTCCTCACGTGAGCCTCACATCACCTGGGACTCAGCTGGATATAGTGGCTCTGGTTCCCGCAAGGGGCTCAAATGATACTGCTGCCTGTGGTCTTATTCTATGCCTCACCAGGACCTAGTGATTCTGTTCCCCATCTGTGCCTGCATGGCCCTAGTGACTCTGGTCCTCACAGGCATCACTGGGACCTGGATACACTACTCCACACCTGGGCCTCACTCTGACTAGGGACCTCTGGTCACAATCTGGGCCTCAAACTAAACTGGTTACTGTTGTTCTCCCTCTGGGAATCACCCTTACCTGGTGACTCTGGTCACCCCTTGGGCTTCATTTGGGCCTGGTGTATCTGGTCCTTAGCTTGTCCTCACTTGGATCTGGTGACTGGTCACCACCGGGGCCTCACCTGGACTTGGTGAATCCTGTTGCCACCTGCGCCTCACCTGGACCTTGTGACTCTGGTCCCACCTGGACCTCACCTGGATCTCGTGGCTCTGGTTCCCATATGGGGCTCTCCTGGACCTGGTTCCTGTGGTCTCCATCTGGCCTCCCCTGGGACAAAATGACTCTGATCCATATTTGGGCCTCTGCTGGACCTGTTGACTCCGGTCCTTACCTGGGCATCATTGGGACCTGGATACTCACGTATATAACTGGGCCTCAACTGGAACTGTTGACTGTGGTCCCACCTGGGCCTCACCTGGACGAAGTGACTGGTTCCCACAGGGACCTCACCTGGACCTGGTGACTCAGGTCCTCATATGGGAATCATGGGACCTGGTTTCAATTCCACATCGGGGCCTCACCTGGACCTAGTGATTCTCGTCCCCCTCTGGTCCTCACCCTGACGTGGTGACACTGGTCCCCACCTGGATAGCACCAGAACCGGGTGACACTGTTCCCCCTCTGGGACTCACCCAGAGCTGGGGACATTGGTCCTCAACTGGGTCTCAACAGGACCTCTGAATCTACTCCTCACTTAGACCTCGTCTGGACCTTGTGACTCTTTTCCCACCTGGCATCAATGGGACATGGTTACTCTGTTCCCCACCTAGGCCTCACTTGGACATGATAACTTTGCTCCGCACTTTGGCATCAACTGGTCTTGATGACTCTTGTCCCCCCATTAGGCCTCAATCTGGACCTGGTGACTGTGGTCCCCACCTGGGAGTCACCTGGACCTGGTGACTCTCGTTCCCACATGAACCACACCTGGACCTGGTGACTGTGGTGTTCTTGTATACTCACATGTACCTGGTGACTTCAGTCCCCACTAGGGCCTCACCTAGATTTGGTGACTCTGGCCCGCCGGTTGGCCTCACCTAGACCTGGTGAGTGGGGTTGCCACCTAGGCGTCACACATAGCTGGTGACTCAGGTCCCCACGTGAGCCTCTTGGACCTGGTGAATCTGGTCCTTACCTGGTCCTTTCCTAGACCCGGGGACTCTATACCCACCTGGGCCTCACCTGGACCTGGTGAATCTGGTCCCCATCTGGGCCTCACCCAGTCCTGGTGACTTTGTTCCCCACCTGGACCTGATTGCTGTGAACTCTTTCTTGGCCTCACCTGTAACTGGTGACTCTGATCCTATCTACTCCTCACCGACATCTGATGACTCTGGTCCTCACTTGGGCATCATTGGTACCTGGTGACTCTCTTCCACACCTGAGCCTCACTTGGACCCGATGACTCTGGAACCTCTCAGGGCCTCCCCCTGACCTGGTGACTCTCGTCCCCATCTGGATATCACCTGGAACAGGTGATTCTGGTACCCTTCTAAGACTCAAGCATATATGGTGAAACTGGTCCTCAACTGGGCCTCACCTGGACCTAGTGAATATGCTGCATGTGGGCCTTATTTGGACCTGGTGAATCTGGTCCCTACCTGGGCATCATCGGGACATGGTTCCAATGCATGGCCTGCAGATTGGCCTCAAATGGACCTGGTAAATCTGGTCCCTACCTGAGCATCACCGGGACATGGTTCCTCTGCATGGCCTGCAGGTTGGCCTCACCTGGACCTGGTGAGTGGGGTTGCCACCTGGGCCTCCCCCATACCTTGTGACTAGGGTCCCACGTGGGCCTCCCTTTGACCTGGTGAATCTGGTCCTTACCTGGTCCTCACTCGGAACTAGTAAGTGTGGTCACAACATGGGAATCATCTGGACCTGGTGAATCTAGTCCCCATTGGGCCTCACCCAGTCCTGGTGACTTTGTTCTCCACCTGGAACTGATTGCTGTGGACTCCTTTTGGGCCTCACCTGGAACGGGTGACTCTGATCCTAACTGGGACTCACCCAGATCTGGTGACTCTGGTCCTCACCTGTGGACCATTATGACCTGGATACTCTTTTCCACACCTGAGACTCACCTGGACATGATGACGCTGGATCCCCTCTGGGCCTAAGCCTGACATGGTGACTCTGGTCTCCATCTGGATATCACCAGAATCGGGTGACTCTGTTCCCCATCTGGGACTCACCTGGAGCTGGGATACTGGTCCGCAACTGGGCACAACTGGACCTGGTGAATCTACTCCTCACTTAGGCCTCATCTGGACCTGTGACTCTTTTCCCACCTGGCATCAATGGGACATGGTTACTCTGTTCCCTCTGGGCCTCACCTGGACATGATAACTTTGCTCCACACTTTGGCCTCAACTGGTCTCGATGACTCTGATCCCCCCACCTAGGCCTCAAACTGAACCTGGTGACTGTGGTCCCCACCTGGGTCACACCTGGACCTGGTGACTGTGGTCCCCACCTGGGTCTCACCTGGACCTGGTGGTCTCGTTCCTACATGAATCACGCCTGGACCTGGTGACTCTGGCGTTCTTGTAGACTCACTTTTACCTGGTGAATCCTGTCCCCACTAGGGACTCACGTGGATCTGGTGACTCTGGCCTGCAGGTTGGTCTCACCAGGACCTGGTGAGTGGGGTTGCCACCTGGGCCTCACCCATACCTGGTGACTCAAGTCCCTACGTGTTCCTCCTGGACCTGGTGAATCTTGTCCTTACCCGGTCCTCTCCTAGACCCCGGGACTCTTGTCACCACCTGGGCCTCACCTGGACCTGGTGAATCTGGTCCCCATCTGGGCCTCACCCAGTCCTGGTGACTTTGTTCCCCACCTGGACCTGATTGCTGTGCTCTTTCTTGGCCTCACCTGGACTGGTGAGTCTGATCCCATCTGTGCGACACCCAGACCGGGTGACTCTTGTCCTCACCTGGGCATCATTGGTACCTGGTGACTCTGTTCCACACCTGAGCCTCACCTGGAAATGTTGACTGTGGAACCGCTCTGGGCCTCACCCTGACCTGGTGACTCTGGTCCCCATCTGGATGTCACATGAACAAGGTGATTCTGGTACCCCCAAGGCCTCAAACAGATCTGGTGACTATGGTCTTCAAAGGGGACTCACCTGTACCTAGTGAATATGCTCCATCTGGGCCTCATTTGGACCTGGTGACTCTGGTCCATACCTGGGCATCATCGGGATATGGTTCCACTGCATGGCCTGCAGGTTGGCCTCACCTGGACCTGGTAAGTCTGTCTCTACCTGGGCATCATCTGGATATGTTTCCTCTGCATGGCATGCAGGTTGGACTCACCTGGACCTGGTAACTCTTCTCCTTACCTGGGCATCATCGGGATATGGTTCCACTGCATGGCCTGCAGGTTGGCCTCACCTGGACCTGGTGAGTGTTATTGCCACCTGGGCCTCACCCATACCTGGTGACTCAGGTCCCCACGTGGGCCTCTTGGACCTGGTGAATCTGGTCCTTACCTGGTCCTCACCCGTAACTGGTAAGTCTGGTCACCACCTGGATATCACCTGGACCTTGTGTATCTGGTCCCCATTTAGGCCTCACCCAGTCCTGGTGACTTTGTTCCCCACCTGGACCTGATTTCTGTGGACTCCTTCTTGGCCTCACCTGGAACTGGTGACTCTGGTCCCCACCTGGACCTCTCCCGGACCTGGTGACTTTCTTTCAAACATGGACCTCACATGGATCTGGTGACTCTGGTACTCACTTTGGCCTCACCTGGAACTGGCGTCTCTCGTCCCCACTTTGACCTAACTCAGAACTGCTGAATCTAGCCCAACGTAGGCTGCTGCCCGACCTGGTGACTCTTGTCCCCAGCTATGCCTCAATTCCACCTAATGAATCTGGTCCTCACAGGAGCCTCACCTGGACCTGGGACTCACCTGGATAGAGTGGCTCTGGTTCCCGCAAGGGGCTCAGCTGATACTGCTGACTGTAGTTTTATTGTATGCCTCACCAGGACCTAGTGATTCTGTTCCCCATCTGGACCTGCATGGCCCAAGTGACTCTTGTCCTCACCTAGGCTTCATTGGGTGATGGACCCAATGATCCTCACCCTGGACACTCTATTCCACACCTGGGCCTCACTTTGACCAGGGACCTCTGGTCCTATTCTGGGCCTTAAACTAAACTGGTTACTCTGGTTCCCCCTCTGGGCCTCACCCTTACCTGGTGACTCTGGTCACCCTTTGGGCTACTTCGGCCTGGTGGATCTGGTCCTTAGCTGGTCCGCGCCTGGATGTGGTGACTGGTCGCCACCTGGGCCTCACCTAGACTTGGTGAATCCTGTTGCCACCTGCGCCTCACCTGGACCTTGTGACTCTGGTCCCACCTGGACCTCACCTGGATCTCGTGGCTCTGGTTCCCATATGGGGCTCTCCTGGACCTGGTTCCTGTGGTCTCCATCTGGCCTCACCTGGAACACAATGACTCTGATCCGTATTTGGGCCTCTCCTGAATCTGTTGACTCTGGTCCTTACCTGGACATCATTGGGACCTCGACACTCTCTTATATACCTGGGCCTCACCTGGACTTGGTGACTGTGGTCCCACCTGGGCCTCACCTGGATGAGGTGACTGGTTCCCACAGGGACCTCACCTGGACCTGGTGACTCAGGTCCTCATATGGGCATCATGGGACCTGGTTTCTCAGTTCCACATCGGGCCTCACCTGGAGCTAGTGATTCTCGTCCCCTTCTGGGCCTCATCCTGACGTGGTGACTCAGGTCCCCACCTAGATATCACCAGAACCGGGTGACTCTGGTCCCCCTCTGAGACTCACAGGAGCTGTGGACACTGGTCCTCAACTGGGCCTCAAGAGGACCTGATGAATCTACTCTTCACATAGGCCTCGTCTGGAACTTGTGACTCTTTTCCCACCTGGCATCAATGGGACATGGTTACTCTGTTCCCCACCTGGGCCTCACCTGGACATGATAACTTTGCTCCACACTTTGGCCTCAACTGGTCCTGATGACTCTGTCCTCCCGACTAGGCCTCAATCTGGACCTGGTGACTGTGGTCCCCACCTGGGTCTCACCTGGACCTGGTGACTCTTGTTCCCACATGAACCACACCTGGACCTGGTGACTGTGGTGTTCTTGTAGACTCACATTTACCTGGTGACTCTGGTTCCCACTAGGGCCTCACCTAGATTTGGTGACTCTGGCCTGCAGGTTGGCCTCACCTGGACTTGGTGAGTGGGGTTGCCACCTGGGCCTCACCCATACCTGGTGACTCAGGTCCCCACGTGGGCCTCTTGGACCTGGTGAATCTGGTCTTTACATGGTCCTCTCCCAGACCTGGGACTCTGGTCACCCCCTGGGCCTCAACTGGACCTGGTGAATCTGGTCCCCATCTTGGCGTCACACAGTCCTGGTGACTTTGTTCCCCTCCTGGACCTGATTGCTGTGGACTCCTTTTGGGCCTCACCTGGAACTGGTGACTCTGATCCTAACTGGGCCTCACCCAGATCTGGTGACTCTGGTCCTCACCTGGGCATCATGGTACCTGGTGACTCTGTTCCGCACCTGAGCCTCACCTGGACATGATGACTCTGGAACCTCTCTGGGCCTCTCCCTGACCTGGTGACTCTGGTACCCATCTGCATGTCACATGGACCAGGTGATTCTGGTACCCCTCTAGGCATCAACCAAATCTGGTGACTCTGGTCCTCAACTGGGCCTCACCTGACCTAGTGAATTTGCTCCATCTGGACCTCATTTGGACCTGGTGTCTCTAGTACCTGGACATCATCAGGACATGGTTCCACTGCATGGCCTGCAGGTTGTCCTCACCTGGACCTGGTAACTCTGTTCCCTACTAGGGCATCATCGGGACATGGTTCCTCTTCATGGCCTGCAGGTTGGCCTCACCTGGACCTGGTGAGTGGGGTGGTAATCTGGGCCTCACACATACATTGTGACCCAGGTCCCCACGTGGGTCTCACTTGGACCTGGTGAATCTCGTCCTTAACTGGTCCTCACCCGGAACTGGTAACCTTGGTTCCCACCTGTGAATAATCTGGACCTTGTGAATCTGGTCCCCGTCTTGGCCTCACCCAGTCCTGGGACTTTGTTCCCCACCTGGACCTGATTGCTATGGACACCTTCTTGGCCTTACCTGGAACTGGTGACTCTGATCCTAACTGGGCCTCATAAAGATCTGGTGACTCTGAATCACACCTGTGGACCATTATGACCTGGATACTCTTTTCCACACCTGAGACTCACTTGGACATGATGACTCTGGATCCCCTCTGGGTCTCACCCTAACATGGTGACTCTGGTCCCCATCTGGATGTCACCTAGACCAGGTGAATCTGGTACCCCTCTAGGCCTCAACTAGACCGGGTGATCTGGTCCTCCCCTGGGCCTCACCGGGACCTAGTGCATATACTCCCCACCTGCGCCTCATCTGGACGTGGTGACTCGGGTTCTACCTGGGCATCATCGGGACATGGTTACTCTATGCCCCACTGGGACTGACCTGATCCTGGTAACAATGGTCCTGACTTTGGCGTCTTCTCTACCGGGTGACTCTGGCTCCACCTGGGCCTCACCTGTAACTGGTGACTCTGATACTAAGCATGGCCTCACCTGACCTGGTGACTGTGGTTCACATCGGGACCTCACCTGGACCTCATGTCTCTGGTCCCACCTGGGCCTCACCAGGACCTGGTGTCTCTTGTACTCACCTGGGTAGAATCAGGATATGGTTACCCTCTTCACTAACAGTGACCCAGCCGGACCTATTAACTCTGGTCTTCACCTGGGCCACACCTGGACATGGTGACACTGGTACCCACTTGGGTCTGACCTGAACATGGTGAGTCGGATCCCCGCCTGGTCCTCACCTGTAACTGGTGATTCTCATTCCCACATGGACATGATGTGGACCTGGTGGCTGCAGTGTTTCTAGCTTCTCATGTACCTCGTGACTCTGCTCCCCACCAGGGCCTCACCGGGACCTGGTGAGTGTGGTTGCCACCTGCACCTAACCTGGACCTGGTGATTCGGGCCTGCACCTGAGACTACCCTGGATCTGGTGACTGTAGTCCCCACCTGGGCTTCACCTGGATTTGGGCACTCCGGTCCCCATCTGTGCCTCACCTGGCCTTGTTGACTATGGTCCTCAACTGGGCAAAATTGTGACCCTGTGACTGTGTTCCACAACTGGACCTCACCTGGACCAGGTGACTCTGGTCCCCCTCTGGGTCTCACCGTGCCCTAGTGACTGTGAACCCCACTTTGGCCTGACTTGGACCTGTTGACCCTGGTTGCCACCTGCGCCTGACATCGAACTGTTGACTCTGGTTCTTTCAAGGGCGTCCCCTGGACATGGTGATCCTGGTGCCCACATGGGCCTCACCTGGACCTTGTGACTCTTGTCACCACCGGGTCTCACCTGGATCTGCTTACTGTGTTCCGCACCTGGGCCTTAAGTAGACCTGTTGACCATGGTCCCCAAGCAGGCCTCACATGGACCTTTTGACTCTGATCCCCACCGGGGCTTCACGTGTACCTGGCAACTCTGGTCCTCACCTTCGCCTCATCTGGACCTAGTGACTCTGGTCCCCACCTGGGCGTCACCTGGATCTGATGACTCTGGTCCCCACCTGGACTTCACCTGGATCTGTTGACTCTGGTCCCCACCTGGACCTGACCTGCATCTGGTGACTCTGGTCCTCAGTTTGGCCTCACCTGGACCGGGTGTCTCTCGTCCCCACTCTGACCTACCTCAGCACTGCTGAATCTTGCCCCACCTAGGCCGCACCCAGACCTGGTGCCTCTTGTCCCCAGCTATGCCTCAATTCGACCTGATGAATCTGGTCCTCACGTGGCCCTACATTGACCTGCTACTCAGCTGGATAGAGTGGCTCTTGTTCCCACATGGGGCTCACCTGATTCTGGTGACTGTGGTTTTATTCTATGCCTCAACAGGACCTAGTAATTCTGTTCCCCATCTGGGCCTGCATGGCCCTAGTGACTCTGGTCCTCACCCAGGCATCATTGGGACCGGGATACTCTATTCCACACCTGGGCTTCACTCTGAACAGGGACCTATGATCCCATTCTGGGCCTCAAACTAAACTGGTTACTCTGATACCCCCTCTGGGCCTCACACTAACCTGGTGACTCTGGTCACCGCTTTGGCTACTTGGGCCTGGTGAATCTGGTCCTTAGCTGGTTCTCACCTGGATCTGGTGACTGGTCTCACCTGGGCCTCACCTGGGCTTGGTGAATCCTGTTGCCATCTGCGCCTCACCTGGACTTTGTGACTGTGGTCTCACCTGGAACTCACCTGGAACTGGTGGCTCTGGTTCCCATATGGGGCTCTCCTGAACCTGGTTCCTGTGGTCTCCATCTGGCCTCACCTGGAACACAATGACTCTGATCCATATTTGGTCCTCTCCTGGACCTGTTGACTCTGGTCCTTACATGGGCATCATTGGGACCTCGATACTCTCTTATATACCTGGGCCTCACCTGGACCTGGTGACTGTGGTCCCACCCGGGCCTCACCTGGATGAGGTGAGTGGTTCCCACAGGGACCTCACCTGGACCTGGTGACTCAGGTCCTCATATGGGCATCATGGGACCTGATTCTCAGTTCCTCATCGGGGCCTCACCTGGACCTAGTGATTCTAGTCCCCCTCTGGGCCTCACCCTGATGTGTTGACTCTGGTCCCCACCTGGATATCACCAGAACCGGTGAATCTGGTCCCCCTCTGGGACTCAACCGGAGCTGGGGACACTGGTCCTCAACTGGGCCTCAATAGGACCTGGTGAATCTACTCCTCACATAGGCATCGTCTGGACCTTGTGACTTTTTCCCACCTGGCATCAATGGGACATTGTTACTCTGTTCCCCACCTGGGCCTCACCTGGACATGGTAACTTTGCTCCACTCTTTGGCCTCAACTGGTCCTGATGACACTGGTCCCCCCACCTAGGTCTCAATCTGGACCTGGTGACTGTGGTCCCCACCTGGGTCTCACCTGGACCTGGTGACTCTCGTTCCCACATGAACCACACCTGGCCCTAGTGACAGTGGTGGTCTTGTAGACTCACATTTACCTGGTGACTCCAGTCCCCACTAGGGCCTCACCTGGATCTGGTGACTCTGGCCTGTAGGTTGTCCTCACCTGGACCTGGTGAGTGGGGTTGCCACCTGGGCCTCACCCATACCTGGTGACTCAGGTCCCCACTTGGGCCTCTTGGACCTGGTGAATCCGGTAATTCTGGTCACCACCTGGGAATCCAATGGACCTGGAGAATCTGGTCGCCATCTGGGCCTCACACATCCTGGTGACTTTGCTCCCCACCTGGACCTGATTGCTGTGCACTCCTTTTGGGCCTCACCTGGAACTTGTGAGTCTGATCCTAACTGACCCTCACCCAGATCTGGTGACTCTGGACCTCACCTGTGGACCACTATGACCTGGATACTCTGTTCCACACCTGAGCCTCACCTGGACATGATGACTCTGGATCTTCTCTGGGCCTCACTCTGACATGGTGACTCTGGTCCCCATCTGGATGTCACCTATACCAGGTGAATCTGGGACCCCTGTTGGCCTCAACCAGACCTGGTGACTCTGGTCCTCAACTGGGCCTCACCGGGACCTAGTGAAAATGCTCCCCACATGCGCCTCATCGGGACGTGGTGACTCGGGTTCTACCTGGGCATCATCGGGGCATGGTTACTCTATTCCCCAATGGGACTGACCTGTTCCTAGTAACTCTGGTCCTGTCTTTGGCCTCTTCTGTACCAGGTCACTCTGGCTACACCTGGGCCTCACCTGTAACTGGTAACTCTGATCCTAATGATGGCCTCACCTGACCTGGTGACTGTGGTTCCCATCGGGATCTTACCTGGACCTCATGTCTCTGGTCCCACCTGGGCCTCACCAGGAACTGGTGTCTCCGGTACCCACCTGGGTAGCATCAGGATATGGTTACACTGTTCACTAACAGTGACCCAGCCGGACCTATTAACTCTGGTCTTCACCTGGGCCACACCTGGACATGGTGACACTGGATCCCACCTGGGTCTCAACTTGACATGGTGAGTCGGATCCCCACCTGGTCCTCACGTGTAACTGCTGATTCTCCGGCCCACATGGACATCATGTGGACCTGGTGGCTGCAGTGTTTCTAGCTTCTCATGTACCTTGTGACTCTGGTCCCCGCCAGGGCATCACTGGGTCCTGGGTAATGTGGTTGCCACCTGCACCTCACTTGGACCTGGTGATTCTGGACTGCACCTGAGACTACCCTAGATCTGCTGACTGTGGTCCCCACCTGGGCTTCACCTGGATATTTGGACTCCGGTCCCCATCTGGGCCTCACCTGGCCCTGTTGACCATGGTCCTCAACTGGGCAAAATTGGGACCCGGTGCCTGTATTCCAAAACTGGACGTCACCTGGACCAGTGACTCTGGTCCCCCTCTGGGTCTCACCGTGCCTAGTGACTGTGAACCCAACTTTGGCCTGACTTGGACCTGCTGACCCTGGTTGCCACCTGCGTCTAACCTCGAACTCTTGTCTCTGGTCCTTTCAAGGGCCTCCCCTGTACCTGGTTATCCTGGTCCCCACCTGGGCCTCACCTGGACGTGGTGACACTTGTCACCACCGGGGACTCACCTGGACCTGCTTACTGTGTTCCACACCTGGCCCTCAAGTAGACCTGTTGACCATGGTCCCCAAGCCGGCCTCACATGGACCTGTTGCCTCTTATTCCCACCGGGGCCTCACGTGTACCTGGTAACTCCTGTCCTCACCTGGGCCTCATCTGGTCCTAGAGTCACTGGTCTCAACCTGCGCTTCACCTGGATCTGGTGACTCAGGTCCCCACCTGGAATTACCTGGTTCCGTTGACTCTGGTCCCCACCTGGACCTCTCCTGGACCTGGTGACTCTCTTTCCAACATGGACCTCACCTGGATCTGGTGATTCTGGTCCTCAGTTTGGCCTCACCTGGACCTGGTGTCTCTCGTCCCCACTTGAGCCTAACTCAGAACTGCTGAATCTTGCACCAAACTAGGCCGCATCCAGACCTGGTGACCCTTGTCCCCACCTATGCCTCAATTCCACCTGATGAATCTGGTCCTCACCTGGGCCTCACATGGACCTGGCACTCAGCTGGACCTGGGACTCAGCTGGATAGAGTGGCTCTGGTTCCCACAAGGGGTCACCTGATACTGGTGACTGTGGTTTTATTCTTTGCCTCATCAGGACCTAATGATTCTGTTCCTCATCTGGGACTGCATGGCCCTAGTGACTATGGTCCTCACCCAGGCATCATTGCGACCTGGATACTCTATTCCCACTTGGCCTCACTTTGACTAGGGACCTCTGGTCCCATTCTGGGCCTCAAACTAAACTGGTTACTCTGGTTCCCCCTCTGGGCCTCACCCTTACCTGGTGACTCTGGTCACCCCTTGGGCTTCATTTGGCCCTGGTGAATCTGGTCCTTAGGTTCTCCGCACCTGGATCTGGTGACTGGTCGCAACCTGAGCCTCTCCTGGACTTGGTGAATCCTGTTGCCACCTGCGCCTCACCTGGACCTTGTGACTCTGGTCCCACCTGGAACTCACCTGGATCTGGTGGCTCTGGTTCCCATATGGGGCTCTCCTGGACCTGGTTCCTGTGGTCTCCATCTGGCCTCACCTGGAACACAATGACTCTGATCCATATTTGTGCCTCTCCTGCACCTGTTGACTCTGGTCCTTACATGGGCATCATTGGGACCTCGATACTCTCTTATATACCTGGGCCTCACCTGGACTTGGTGACTGTGGTCCCACCTGGGCCTCACCTGGATGAGGTGACTGGTTCCCACAGGGACCTCACCTGGTCCTGGTGACTCAGGTCCTCATAAGGGCATCATGGGACCTGGTTTCTCAGTTCCACATAGGCGCCTCACCTGGACCTAGTGATTCACCTTCCCCTCTGGGCCTCACCCTGACTTGGTGACTCTGGTCCCCAGCTGGATATCACCAGAAACGGGTGACTCTGTTCCCCTCTGGGACTCACCCAGAGCTGGGGACATTGGTCTTCAACTGCGCCTGAACAGGACCTGGTGAATCTACTCCTCACTTAGGCCTCGTCTGGACCTTTTAACTCTTTTACCACCTGGCATCAATGGGACATGGTTACTCTGTTCCCCACCTGGGTCTCACCTGGACATGATAACTTTACTCCGCACTTTGGACTCAACTGGTCCTGATGACTCTGGCTCACCACCTAGGCCTCAATCTGGACCTGGGGACTGTGGTCCCCACCTGGTCTCACCTGGACCTGGTGACTCTCGTTCCCACATGAATCACACTTGGACCTGGTGACTGTGCTGTTCTTGTAGACTCACTTTTACCTTGTGTCTCCGGTCCCCACTAAGGTCTCACCTGTATCTGGTGACTCTGGCCTGCATGTTGGCCTCACCTCGACCTGGTGAGTGGGGTTGCCACCTGGGCCTCACACATACCTGGTGACTCAAGTCCCCACAGGGTCCTCTTGGACCTGGTGAATCTTCTCCTTACCTGGTCCTCCCCCAGACCCGGGGACTCTGGTCACCACCTGGGCCTCAGCCTGGACCTGATGAATCTGGTCCCCATCTGGGCCTCACTCAGTCCTGGTGACTTTGTACCCCACCTGGACCTGATTGCTATGGACTCTTTCTTGGCCTCACCGGGAACTGGTGACTCTGAACCTCTCTGCGCGTCACCCAGATCTGGTGACTCTGTTCCTCATCTGGGCATCATTGGTACCTGGGGACTCTGTTCCTCACCTGAGCCTCACCTGGACATGATGACTCTGGAACCTCTCTGGGCCTCTACCTGACCGGGTGACTCTAGTCCCTACCTGAGCATCATCGGGATATGGTTCCACTGCATGGCCTGCAGGTTGGCCTCACCTGGATGTGGTAACTCTCGTCCTTACCTGGGTATCATCGGGACTTGCTTCCTCTGCATGGCCTGCAGATTGGCCTCACCTGGACTGGGGAGTGCCTTGCCACGTGGCCTCACCAATACCTGGTGACTCAGGTCCCCACGTGGGCCTCATTTGGACCTGTTTAATCTGGTCCTTAGTGGTCGTCACCCGAACCGGTAAGTCTATTCGCCACCTGGGAATAAACTGGACCTTGTGAATCTGGTCCCCATCTGGGCCTCACCCATTCCTGGTGACTTTGTTCCCCACCTGGACCTGATTGCTGTGGACTCCTTGGCCTCACCTGGAACTTGTGACTCTGATCCTAACTGGGCCTAACCCAGATCTGGGGACTCTGGTCGTCACCTGTGGACCATTATGACCGGATACTCTGTTCCACACCTGAGCCTCACCGGACATGATGACTCTGGAACCTCTCTGGGACTCACACTGACCTGGTTACTCTGGTCCCCATCTGGATGTCACCTGGACCAGGTTATTCTGGTACCCCCTCTAGGGCTCAAGGTGACTGGTGACTCTGGTCCTCAACTGGGCCTCACCTGGACCTAGTGAATATGCTCATCTGGGCCTCATTTGGACCTGGTGACTCTAGTCCCTACCTGGCATCATAGGGATATGGTATCACGCATGGCCTGCAGGTTGGCCACACCTGGACCTGGTGAGTGGGGTTGTCCTCAACTGGGCAAAATTGGGACCCGAGACTGTGTTCCACAAGTGGCCTCACCTGGACCAAGTGACTCTGGTCCCCCTCTGGGTGTCACCGTGTCCTAGTTTCTTGAACCCCAATTTGGCCTGACTTGGACCTGCTGACCGCTGGTTGCCACCTGCGCCTGACCTCGAACTGTTGACTCTGGTTCTTTCAAGTGCCTCCCCTGGACCTGGTGATCCTGGTCCCCACCTGGGCCTCACCTGACGTGGTTACTCTTGTCACCACCGGGGACTCACCTGACCTGCTTACTGTGTTCCACACCTGGGCCTCAGTAGACCTGTTGACCATGTCCCCAAGCCAGCCTCACATGGACATGTTGCCTCTGTTCCCCACCAGGCCTCACGTTACCTGGTAACTCTGGTCCTCACCTGGGCCTCATCTGGACCTAGTGACTCTGGTCCCCACCTGGACTTCACCTGGATCTGGTGACTCTGGTCCACCACAGGACCTCTCCTGGACCGGTGACTCCTTTCCAACATGGACCTCATGTGGATCGGTGACTCTGGTCCTCATTTTGACCTCACCTGACTTGGTGTCTCTCGTCCCCACTTTGACCTAACTCAGAACTGCTGAATCTTGCCCCACCTATGCCACACCCAGACCTGGTGACTCTTGTCCCCAGCTATGCCTCATTCGACCTGATGAATCTGGTCCTCAAGTGAGTCTCACATGGACCTGGGACTCAGCTGGATAGAGTGGCTCTGTCCCGGTAAGTGGCTCAAATGATACTGCTGACTGTGGTCTTATTCTATGCCTCAACAGGACCTAGTGATTCTGTTCCCCATCTGGGCCTACATGGCCCTAGTGACTCTGGTCCTCACCCCGGCATCATTGGGTGTTGGACCCATGATCCTCACCCTGGATACTCTATTCCACACCTGGGCCTCACTTTGCCAGGGACCTCTGGCCCAATTCGGGGCCTCAAACTAACTGGTTACTCTGGTTCCCCCTCTGGGCCTCACCCTTACCTGGTGACTCTGGTCACCCCTTGGGCTTCACTTGGGCCTGTGAATCTGGTCCTTAGATGGTCCAACCTGGATCTGGTGACTGGTCCTCCACCTGGGCCTCTCTTGGACTTGGTGAATCCTGTTGCCACCTGCGCGTCACCGGACCTTGTGACTAAGGTCCCACCAAGACCTCACCTGGATCTGGTGGCTCTGGTTCCGATATGGGGCTCTCCTGGACCTGGTTCCTGTGGTCTCCATCTGGCCTCACCTGGAACACAATGACTCTGTTCCATATTTGGGCCTCTCCTGGACCTGTTTACTCTGGTACTTACCTGGGCATCATTGGACCTGGGTACGCTCTTATATACCTGGGCCTCACATGGACCAGTGACTGTGGTCCCACCTGGGCCTCACCTGGTAGAATGACTGGTTCCCACAGGACTTCACCTGGACCTGTGACTCAGGTCCTCATATGTGCATCATGGGACCTTGGTTTCAGTTCCACATCGGGGAACTGGACCTCTTGAGTGGGGTTGCCACCTGGGCCTCACCCATACCTGGTGACTCAGGTCCCCACGTGTGCCTCTTGGACCTGGTGAACCTGGTCCTTACCTGGTCCTCTCCCACACCCGGGACTCTGGTCACCATCTGGTCCTCACCTGGACCTGGTGAATCAGGTCCCCATCTGGCCTCACCCACTCCCTCGTGACTTTGTTCCCACCTGGACCTGATTGCTGTGGACTCCTTCTTGGCCTCACCTGGAACTTGTGACTCTGATCCTAACTGGGCCTAAACCAATCTGGTGACTCTGGTCCTGACCTGGGCATCATTGGTACCTGGTGACTCTGTTTCACACCTGAGCCTCACCTGACATGATGACTCTGGAACCTCTCTGGGACTCACCCTGACCTGGTGGCTCTGGTCTCCATCTGGATGTCACCTGGACCATGTGATTCTGATCCCCCTCTAGGCCTCCCCCGTTCTGGTGACTCTGGCCCTCAACTGGACCTAACCTGGACCTAGTGAATATTCTCCATCGGGCCTCATTTGGACCTGGTGACTCTGGTCCCTACCTGGGCATCATCCGGACATGGTTCTACTCCACCCCCTGCAGGTTGTCACCACCTGGACCTGGTAACTCTGGTCCCTACCTGGGCATCATCGGGATATGGTGCCTCTGTATGGCCTGCTTTTGGCCTCACCCGGACCTGGTGAGTGGGGTTGCCGCCTGGGTCTCCACCCATACTTGGTGACACAGGTCCCCACGTGGGCCTCACGTGGACCTGTTGAATCTTGTCCTTACCTAGCCCTCACCCGGACTAGTAACTCTGGTCACCACCAGCGAATCACCTGGACTTGGTGAATCTGGTCCCCATTGGGCCTCTCCCAGTCCTGGTGACTTTGTTCCCCATCTGGACCTGATTGCTGTGGACTCCTTCTTGGCCCCACCTGAAAGTGGTGACTCTGATCCTAACTGGGCCTCACCCAGATCTGGTGACTCTGGTACTCACCTGTGGACCATTATGATCTGGATACTCTGTTCCACACCTGAGCCTCACCTGGACATGATGACTCTGGATCCCCTCTGGACTTCACCCGACATGGTGACTCTGTCCCCATGTGGTGCACCTAGACCAGGTAATCTGGTACCCTCTAGGCCTCAACTAGACCGGGACTGTGGTCCTCAACTGGGCCTCACCGGGACCTAGTGGATATGCCCCCTCCTGCGCCTCATCTGGACCTGGTGACTCTGGTTCTACTGGGCATCATTGGGACCTGGAACTCTCTTTTACCTGGGCCTCACCTGGACCGGATGACTGTGGTCCCACCTAGGCCTCACCTGGACCTGTGAATTGCCCCATCTGTCCTCACCCAGTCCTGGTGACTTTGTTCCCCACCTGGACCTGATTGCTGTGACCCTTTCTTGGCCTCACCTGGAACTGGTGACTCTGATCCTATATGCGCGTCTCCCAGATCTGGTGACTCTGGTCCTCACCTGGGCATTATTGGTACTGGTGACTCTGTTCCACACCTGAGCCTCACCTGACATGATGACTCTGGACCTCTCTGGGTCCTCACCCTGACCTGGTGACTCGGTCCCCATCTGGATGTCACCTGGACCAGGTGATACTGGTACCCCTCTAGGCTCAACCAGATCGACTCTGGTCCTCAACTGGGCCTCATCCTGGACCTAGTGAATATGTTCCATCTGGGCCTTATTTGGACCTGGTAACTCTGGTCCTACCTGGCATCATCGGGTCATGGTTCCACTGCATGGCCTGCAGGTTGCCTCACCTGGACCTGGAACTCTGGTCCCTACCTGGGCATCATCGGGACATGGTTCCTCTGCATGGCCTGCAGTTGGCCTCACCTGGACCTCTTGAGTGGGGTTGCCACCTGGCCTCACCCATGCCTGGTGACACAGGTCCCCACGTGGGCCTCTTGGACCTGGTGAATCTGGTCCTTACCTGGTCCTCTCCCATACCTCTGGTCCCACCTGGGCACCTGGACCTGGTGAATCTGGTCCCCATCTGGGCCTCACCCAGTCCTGGTGACTTTTTTCCCCACCTGGACCTGATTCCTGTGGACTCCTTCTTGGCCTCACCTGGAACTGGTGACTCTGATCCTAACTGGCCTCACCCAGATCTGGTGACCTGGTCCTCACCTGTGGACCATCATTGACCTGGATGACTCTGTTCCACACCTGAGCCTCACCTGGACATGATGACTCTGGATCCCTCTGGGCCTCAGCCTGACATGGTGACTCTGGTCCCCATCTGGATGTCACCTAGACCAGGTGAATTTGGTACCCCTCTAGGCCTCAACTAAACTGGTGACTCTGGTCCTCAATTGGGCCTCACCGGGACCTAGTGAATATGCTCCCCACTCGCCTCATCTGGACCTGGTGACTCTGGTTCTACCTGGGCATGATGGGACGTGGTTACTCTATTCCCCACTGGGACAGACCTGATCCTGGTAACTCTGGTCCAGACTTTGGCCTCTTCTGTACCAGGTGACTCTGGCTCCACCTGGGCCTCCCTGTAACTGGTGACTCTGATCCTAAGCATGGCCTCACCTGACATGGTGACTGTGGTTCCCATCGGGACCTCACCTGGACCTCATGTCCCTGGACCCACCTTGGCCTCACCAAGCCCTGGTGTCTCTGGTACCCACCTGGGTAGCATCAGGATATGGTTACACTGTTCACTAACAGTGACCCAGCCGGACCTATTAACTCTGGTCTTCACCTGGGCCACACCTGGACATGGTGACACTGGTTCCCACCTGGGTCTCACCTGGACATGGTGAGTCGGATCCCCACCTGGTCCTCACCTGTAACTGGTGATTCTCGTTCCCACATGGACATCATGTGGACCTGGTGGCTGCAGTGTTTCTAGCTTCTCATGTACCTCGTGACTCTCTCCCCACCAGGGCCTCACCGGGACCTGGTGAGTGTGGTTGCCACCTGCACCTCACCTGGACCTGGTGAATTCGGTCTGCACCTGAGACTATCCTGGATCTGGTGACTGTGGTCCCCACCTGGGCTTCACCTGGATTTGGGGACTCCGGTCCCCATCAGGGCCTCACTGGCGTGTTGACATTGGTCCTCAACTGGGCAAAATTGGACCCGTGACTGTGTTCCACAAGTGGACCTCAACTGGACCAGGTGACTCTGTCCCCCTCTGGGTCTCACCGTGCCCTAGTGACTGTGAACCCCACTTACGCCTGACTTGGACTTGCTGACCCTGGTTCCCACCTGCGCCTGACCTCGAACTGTTGACTCTGGTTCTTTCATGGGCTCCCCTTTACCTGGTGATCCTGGTCCCCACCTGGTCCTCACCTGGACGTGGTGACACTTGTCACCACCTAGGACTCATCTGGACCTTCTTACTGTGTTCCACACCTGGGCCTCAAGTAGACCTGTTGACCATGGTCCCCAAGCCGGCCTCACATGGACCTGTTGCCTCTGATCCCCACCGGGGCCTCACTGTACCTGGTAACTCTGGTCCTCACCTAGGCCTCATCTGGACCTAGTGACTCTGGTCCCCACCTGGGCTTCACCTGGATCTGGTGACTCTGGTCCCCACCTGCACTTCACCTGGATCTAGTGAATCTGGTCCCCACCTGGACCTCTCCTGGACCAGGTGACTCTCTTTCCAACATGGACCTGAGCTGGATCTGGTGACTCTGGTCCTCAGTTTGGCCTCACCTGGACCTGGTGTCTCTCGTCCCCACTTTGACCTAACTCAGAACTGCTGAATCTTGCCCCACCTAGGCCGCACCCAGACCTGGTGACTCTTGTCCCCAGCTATGCCTCAATTCGACCTGATGAATCTGGTCCTCACGTGGGCCTCACATGGTCCTGGGACTCAGCTGGATAGAGTGCCTTTTGTTCCCACAAGTGGCTCACCTGATACTGCTGACTGTGGTCTTATTCTATGCCTCACCAGGACCTAGTGATTGTGCTCCGCATCTGGGCCTGCATGGCCCTAGTGACTCTGGTCCTCACCCAGGCATCATTGGGACCTGGATACTCTATTCCACACCTGGGCCTCACTTTGACCAGGGACCTCTGGTCCCATTCTGGGCCTCAAACTAAACTGGTTACTCTGGTTCCCCCTGGGCCTCACCCTTACCTGGTGACTCTGGTCACCCTTGGGCTTCACTTGGGCCTGGTGAATCTGGTCCTTAGCAGGTCCGCACCTGGATGTGGTGACTGTTCGCCCCCTGGGCCTCACCTGGACATGGTGAATCTTGTTGCCACCTGTGTCACCTGGACCTTGTGACTGTGGTCCCATCTGGACTCACCTGGATCTGGTGGCTCTGGTTACCCTATGGGGCTCTCTGGACCTGGTTCCTGTGGTCTCCATCTGACTCACCTGGAAACAATGACTCTGATCCATATTTGGGCCTCTCCTGCACATGTTGATCTGGTCCTAACCTGGGGATCATTGCGAACTGGATACTCTCTTATACCTGGGCCTCACCTGGACCTGGTGACTGTGGTCCCACCTGGGCCTCACCTGGATGAGGTGACTGGTTCCAACAGGGACCTCACCTGGACCTGGTGACTCAGGTCATCATATGGGCATTATGGGACCTGGTTTCTCAGTTCCACATCGGGGCCTCACCTGGACCTAGTGATTCTCATCCCCCTCTGGGCCTCACCCTGACGTGGTGACTCTGGTCCCCAGCTGGATATCACCAGAACCGGGTGACTCTGGTGCCCCTCTGAGACTCACCCGGAGCTGGGGACACTGGTCCTCAACTGGTCCTCAACAGGACCTGGTGAATCTACTCCTCACTTAGGCCTCGTCTGGACCTTGTGTCTCTTTTCCACCTGGCATCAATGGGACATGGTTACTCTGTTCCCCACCTGGGCCTCACCTCCATGATAACTTTGCTCCACACTTTGGCCTCAACTGGTCCTGATGACTCTGTTCCCCCCACCTAGGCCTCAATCTCGTCCTGGTGACGGTGGTCCCCACCTGGGTCTCACCTGGACCTGGTGACTCTCGTTCCCACATGAACCCCACCTGGACCTGTTGACTGTGGTGTTCTTGTAGACTCACATTTACCTGGTGTCTCGGTCCCCAGTAGGGCCTCACCTGGATCTCGTGACTCTGATCCTATCTGCGGGTCACCCACCCTGGTGACTCTGCTCATAACCTGGGCATCATTGGTTCCTGGTGACTCTGTTCCACACCTGAGCCTCACCTGGACATGATGACTCTGGAAACTGGCTGGGCCTCACCCTGACCTGGTGACTCTGGTCCCCATCTGGTTGTCACCTGGACCAGGTGACTCTCTTACCCCTCTAGGCCTCAAGCAGTCTGGTGCCTCTCGTCCTCAACTGGGCCTCACCTGGACCTAGTGAATAAGCTCCATCTGGGCCTCATTTGGACCTGGTGACTCTGGTCCCTACCTGGGCATCATCGGGACATGGTTCCACTGCATGGCCTGCAGGTCGGCCTCACATGAACCTGGTAACTCTGGTCCCTACCTGGGCATCATCGGGTCACGGTTCCTTGGCATGGCCTGCAGGTTGGCCTCACCTTGAACTGGTGAGAGGGTTTGCCACCTGGGCCTCATACATACATTGACACAGGTCCCCATGTGGGCCTTACTTGGACCTGGTGAATCTTGTCCTTACCTGATCCTCACCTGGAATTGGTAACTCTGGTCACCACCTGGGCCTCACCTGGACCTGGTGAATCTGGTCCCCATCTGGGCCTCACCCAGTCCTGGTGACTATGTTCCCCACCTGGACCTGATTGCTGTGGACTCTTTCTTGGCCTCACCTGAAACTGGTGACTCTGATCCTATCTGCGCGTCACACAGACCTGGTGACTCTGGTCCTCACCTGGGCATGATTGGTACCTGGTGACTCGGTTCGACACCTGAGCCTCACCTGAACATGATGACTCTGGAACCTCTCTGGGCCTCACCCTAACATGGTGACTCTGGTCCCCATCTGGATGTCACCTAGACCAGGTGAATCTGGTACCCCCTAGGCCTCAACTAGACCGGGGAATCTGGTCCTCAACTGGGCCTCACCGGGACCTAGTGAATATACTCCCCACCTGCGCCTCATCTGGACTTGGCGACTCTGGTTCTACCTGGGCATCATCGGGACATGGTTACCCTTATCCACTGGGACTGACCTGATCCTGGTAACTCTGGTCCTGACTTTGGCGTCTTCTACCAGGTGACTCTGGCTCCACCTGGGCCTCACTGTAACTGTGACTCTGATCCTAAGCATGGCCTCACCTGACATGGTGACTGTGGTTCCTTTCGGGACCTCACCTGGACCTCATGTCTCTGGTCCCACCTGGGCCTCACCAGGAGCTGTTGTCTCTGGTACCCACCTGCGTAGCATCAGGATATGGTTACAGTGTTCACTAACAGTGATCCAGCCGAACCTATTAACTCTGTTCTTCACCTGGGCCACACCTGGACATGGTGACACTGGTTCCCACCTGGGTCTCACCTGGACATGGTGAGTGGGATCAACGTGGTCCTCACCTGTAACTGGTGATTCTCGTTCCCACATGGACATCATGTGGACCTGGTGGCTGCAGTGTTTCTAGCTTCTCATGTATCTCGTGACTCTGGTTCCCACCAGGGCCTCACCGGAACCTGGTGAGTGTGGTTGCCACCTGCACCTAACCTGGACCTGGTGATTCTGTCTGCACCTGAGACTACCCTGGATCTGGTGACTGTGGTCCCCACCTGGGCTTCACCTGGATTTCGGGACTCCGTCCCCATATTGGCCTCACCTGGCCCTGTTGACCATGGTCCTAAACAGGGCAAATTTGGGACCCGGTGACTGTGGTTCCACAACTGGACTTCACCTGGACCAGGTGACTCTGGTCCTCCTCTGGGTATCACCGTGCCCTAGTGACTGTGAACCCCACTTTGGCCTGACTTGGACCTGCTGACCCTGGTTGCCACCTGCGCCTGACCTCGAACTGTTGACTCTGGTTCTTTCAAGGCCTCCACTGTACCTGGTGATCCTGGTCCCACCTGGGCCTCACCTGGACGTGGTGAGTCTTGTCACACCGGGGACTCAGCTGGACCTGGTGACTCTCGTTCCCACATGAACCACACCTGGACCTGGTGACTGTGGTGTTCTTGTAGACTCACATTTACCTGGTCACTCCGTTCCCCACTAGGGCCTCACTGCATCTGGTAACTCTGGCCTGCAGGTTGGCCTCACCTGGACCTCTTGAGTGGGGTTGCCACCTGGGCCTCAACCATACCTGGTGGCTCAGGTCCCCACGTGAGCCTCTTGGACCTGGTGAATCTGGTCCTTACCTGGTCCTCTCCCAGACCCGGAGACTCTGGTCAACACCTGGGCCTCACCTGGACCTGGTGAATCAGTTCCCCATCTGGGCCTCACCCAGTCCAGGTGACTTTGATCCCCTCCTGGACCTGTTTGTTGTGGACCCTTTCTTGGCCTCATCTGGAACTGGTGACTCTTCCTATCTGCGCGTCTCCCAGATCTGGTGACTCTGGTCCTCACCTGGGCATCATTGGTACCTGGTGACTCTGTTCCTCACCTGAGACTCACCTGAACATGATGACTCTGGCAACCTCTGGGCCTCACCCTGACCTGGTGACTCTGGTCCCCATCTGGATGTCACCTGGACCAGGTGATTCTAGTACCCCTCTAGGCCTCAACCAATCGGGTACTCTGGTCCTCACTGGGCCTCATCTGTACCTAGTGAATTGCTCTATTGGGCCATTTGGACCTGGTGACTCTGGTCCCTTCCTGGGCATCATCGGGGCATGGTTCCACTGCATGGCCTGCAGGTTGGCCTCACCTGGACCTGGTAACTCTGGTCCCTACCTGGGCATCATCAGGACATGTTTTCTCTGCATGGCCTGCAGTTGGCCTCACTTGGACCTGTTGTGGGGCCACCTGGCCCTCACCAATGCATGGACACAGGTCCCCACGTGTGTCTCACTTGGACCTGGTGAATCTGGTCCTTACCTGGTATTCATCCGAACAAGTAACTCTGGTCACCACCAGGGAATCACCTGGATCTGTGAATCTGGTCCCATCTGGGCCTCACCCAGTCCTGGTGACTTCTTACCCCCTGGATCTGATTGCTGTGGACTCCTTCTTGGCCTCACCTGGAACTGGTGACTCTGATCCTAACTGGGCCACCCAGATCTGGTGACTCTGGTCCTCACCTGTGGACCATTATGACCTGGATACTCTGTTCCACCGAGCCTCACCTGGACATGATGACTCTGGATCCCCTCTGGGCCTCAGCCTGACATGGTGACTCTGGTCCCCATCTGGATGTCACCTAGACCAGGTGAATTTGGTACCCCTCTAGGCCTCAACTAGAACTGTGACTCTGGTCCTCAATTGGGCCTCACCGGGACCTAGTGAATATGCTCCCCAACTGCAACTCATCTGGACCTGGTGACTCTGGTTCTACCTGGGCATGATGGGACGTGGTTACTCTACTCCCCACTGGGACAGACCTGATCCTGGTAACTCTGGTCCAGACTTTGGCCTCTTCTGTACCAGTGACTCTGGCTCCACCTGGGCCTCCCTGTAACTGGTGACTCTGATCCTAAGCATGGCCTCACCTGACATGGTGACTGTGGTTCCCATCGGGACCTCACCTGGACCTCTTTCCTGGACCCACCTTGGCCTCACCAAGCCCTGGTGTCTCTGGTACCCACCTGGGTAGCATCAGGATATGGTTACACTGTTCACTAACAGTGACCCAGCCGGACCTATTAACTCTGGTCTTCACCTGGGCCACACTGGACATGGTGACACTGGTTCCCACCTGGGTTTCACCTGGACATGGTGAGTCGGATCCCCACCTGGTCCTCACCTGTAACTGGTGATTCTCGTTCCCACATGGACATCATGTGGGCCTGGTGGCTGCAGTGTTTCTAGCTTCTCATGTACCTCGTGACTCTGCTCCCACCAGGGCCTCACCGGGACCTGTGAGTGTGGTTGCCACCTGTACCTCACCTGGACCTGGTGAATTCGGTCTGCACCTGAGACTACCCTGGATCTGGTGACTGTGGTCCCCACCTGGGCTTCACCTGGATTTGGGGACTCCGGTCCCATCTGGCCTCACCTGGCGTGTTGACATTGGTCCTCAACTGGGCAAATTGGACCCGGTGACTGTGTTCCACAAGTGGACCTCAACTGGACCAGGTGACTCTGGTCCCCCTCTGGGTCTCACACCGTGCCCTAGTGACTGTGAACCCCACTTACGCCTGACTTGGACTTGCTGACCCTGGTTCCCACCTGCGCCTGACCTCGAACTGTTGACTCTGGTTCTTTCATGGGCCCCCTTTACCTGGTGATCCTGGTCCCCACCTGGTCCTCACCTGGACGTGGTGACACTGTCAC
>NW_023330395.1:0-60975 GCF_011100685.1 Canis lupus familiaris
TCACCTGGTCCAGGTGAATCCAGATGGGGACCAGAATCACCAGGTCAGGGTGAGGCCCAGAGAGGTTCCAGAGTCATCATGTCCAGGTGAGGCTCAGGTGCGGAACAGAGTCACCAGGTACCAATGATGTCCAGGTGAGGACCAGAGTCAACAGGTCTGGGTGAGCGCAGATAGGATCAGAGACACCGGTTCCAGGTGAGGCCAAGAAGGTCCACAGCAATCAGGTCCAGGTGGGGAACAAAGTCACCAGGACTGGGTGAGGCCCAGATGGGGACCACATTCACCAGGTCCAGGTGAGGCCCAGTTGGGGACCAGAGTCCCGGGTCTGGGAGAGGACCAGGTAAGCACCAGATTACAGGTCCAAGAGGCCAACGTGGGACCTGAGTCACCAGGTTTCGGTGAGGCCCAGGTGGCAACCCCACTCACCAGGTCCAAGTGAGGCGAACCTTCAGGCCAGAGTCAACAGATCCAGTGAGGCCTAGTGGGACACGAGACCAGGTAATGTGAGTCTACAAGAACACACAGTCACCAGGTCCAGGTGTGGTTCATGTGGGAACGAGAGTCACCAGGTCAGGTGAGACCCAGGGGGGGACCACAGTCCACCAGGTCCAGATTGAGGCCTAGGTGGGGGGACCAGAGCATCAGGACCAGTTGAGCCCAAAGTGTGGAGCAAAGTTATCATGTCCAGGTGAGGCCCATGTGGGGAACACAGTAACCATGTCCCATTGATTCCAGGTGGGAAAAGAGTCACAAGGTCAGACGAGGTCTAAGTGAGGAGTAGATTCACCAGGTCCTGTTGAGGCCCAGCTGAGGACAAGTGTCCCCAACTCCGGGTGAGTCCCAGAGGGGGACCAGAGTCCCCCGGTTCTGGTGATATCCAGGTGGGAACCAGAGTCAGCATGTCAGGAAGAGGCCCAGAGGGGGACGAGAATCACTAGGTCTAGGTGAGGCCCCGATGTGGAACTGAGAAACCAGGTCCCATGATGCCCATATGAGGACGTGAGTCACCAGGTCCAGGTGAGGTCCCTGTGGGAACCAGTCACCTCGCCCAGGTGAGGCACAGGTGAGACCACAGTCACCAGGTCCAGGTGAGGCCAGGTATATAAGAGAGTATCCAGGTCCCAATGATGCCCAGGTAAACCAGAGTCAACAGGTCCAGGAGAGGCCAAATATGGATCAGAGTCATTGTGTTCCAGGTGAGGCCAGATGGAGACCACAGGAACCAGGTCCAGGAGAGCCCCATATGGGAACCAGAGCCACCAGATCCAGGTGAGGTCCACGTGAGGACACAGTCACAAGGTCCAGGTGAGGTGCACGTGGCAACAGGATTCACCAAGTCCAGGTGAAGCCCGGGTGGCGACCAGTCACGACATCCAGGTGCGGACCAGCTAAGGACCAGAATCACCAGGCCCAAGTGAACACCAAGGGGTGACCAGAGTCACCAGGTAAGGGTGAGGCCCAGAGAGGGAACCAGAGTAACCATTTAGTTTGAGGCCCAGAATGGGACCAGAGGTCCCTGGTCAAAGTGAAGCTCTTGTGGGGTATAGAGTATCCAGGTCCTGTGATGCCTGGGTGAGGACCAGAGTCACTAGGGCCATGCAGGCCCAGATGGGGAACAGAATCACTAGGTCCTGTGAGGCATAGAAACACACCCCAGTCAGCAGTATCAGGTGAGCCCCTTGTGGGAACCAGAGCCACTCTCTCCAGTAGAGTCGCAGGTCCATGTGAGGCCCACGTGAGGACCAGATTCATCAGGTCGAATTGAGGCATAGCTGGGGACAAAATCACCAGTTGTGGGTGCGGCCTAGGTGGGGCAAGATTCAGCAGTTCTGAGTTAGGTCAAAATGGGACGAGAGACACCAGGTCCAGGTGAGGCCAAACAGGACCAGAGTCACCAGATCCAAGTGAGGTCCATGTTGGAAAGAGAGTCACCAGGTCCAGGAGAGGTCCAGGTGTGGACCAGAGTCACCAGATCCAGGTGAAGCCCAGTGGGGACCAGAGTCACTAGGTCCAGTTGAGGCCCAGGTGAGGAGCAGAGTTACCAGGTACACGTGAGGCCTTGGTGGGTATCAGAGGCATCAGGTCCATGTGAGGCCGGCTTGGGGACCATGGTCAACAGGTCTACTTGAGGCCCAGGACTGAACATAGTAAGCAGGTCCAGGTGAGTCCTCCGTGGTGACAAGTGTCACCACGTCCAGGTGAGGCCCTGGTGGGGACCAGGATCACCAGGTACAGGGGAGGACCTTGAAAGAACGAGAGTCAACAGTTCGAGGTCAGGCGCAGGTGGCAACAAGTGTCAGGAGGTCCAAGTCAGGCCAAAGTGGGGTTGACAGTCACTAGGGATGGTTGAGACCAGAGGGGGACCAGAGTCATGTGGTCCAGGTGAGGTCCAGTTGTGGAACACAGTCACCGGGTCCCAATTTTGCCCAGGTGAGGACCATGGACAACAGGGCCAGGTGAGGCCCAGATGGGGACCGGAGTCCCCAAATCCAGGTGAAGCCCAGGTGGGGACCAGTCACCAGATCCAGGTTAGTCTCAGGTGCAGACAAGAATCACCAGGTCCAGGTGAGGTGCAGGTGGCAACCACACTCACCAGGTCCCGGTGAGTCCCTGGTGGGGACCAGAGTCACGAGTACATGAGAAGCTAGAAACACTGCAGCCACCAGGTCACATGATGTCCATGTGGGAACGAGAATCACCAGTTACAGGTGAGGACCAGGTGGGGATCCCACTCACCATTTCAAGGTGAAACCCAGGTGGGAACCAGTGTCACCATGTCCAGGTGTGGCCCAGGTGAAGACCAGAGTTAATAGGTCCTCGGTCACTGTTAGTGAACAGTGTAACCATATCCTAATGCTACCCAGGTGGGTACCAGAGACACAGGTCCTGGTGAGGCCCAGGTGGGACCAGAGATATGAGGTCCGGGTGAGGTCCAGATGGGAACCACAGTCACCAGGTCAGGTGAGGCCATGCTTAGGATCAGAGTCACCAGTTACAGGTGAGGCCCAGGTGGAGCCAGAGTCACCTGGTACAGAAGAGGCCAAAGTCAGGACCAGAGTTACCAGGATCAGGTCAGTCCCGGTGGGGAATAGAGTAACCTTGTCCCGATGATGCCCAAGTAAAACCAGAGTCACCAAGTCCAGATGAGGCGCAGGTGGGGAGCATGTTCACTAGGTCCCCGTGAGCCCCAGTTGAGGACCAGGGTCACCAGGTCAAGTTGAGGCCTAGAGGGATACCAGATTCACCTGGTCTAGGTGACATCGGGATGGGGACCAGAGTCATCATGTCATGGTGAGGCCCTGAGGGGATCCAGAGTCATCATGTCCAGGTGAGGCTCAGGTGTGGAACAGAGTATCCAGGTCATAATGGTCCATAGGAGAGGACCAGAGTCACCAGATCTGGGCGAGGCCCACTTTGGATCAGAGTCACCAGTTCCAGGTGAGGCCAAGAAGGAGTCCACAGCAATCAGGTCCAGGTGGGGTGACAAATTCACCAGGACTGGATGTGGACCAGATGGGGACCAAATTAACCTGGTTCAGGTGATTCCCAGGTGGTTACCCGAGTTAGGAGTTTCGGGTGAGGACCAGGTAAGGACCAGATTCACCAGGTCCAAGTGAGGCCCACGTGGGGACCTGTGTCACCAGGCATGGGTGAGGCCAAGGTGGCAACGCCACTCACCAGGTCCAGGTGAGTCCAACCTACAGGCCATGCAGAGGAACCATGTCCCGATGATGCCCAGGTAGGAACTAGAGTTACCGGGTCCAGGTGAGGCCAACCTGCAGGCCATGTGTGGAACCATGTCCCGATGATGCCCAGGTAGGGACCAGAGTTACCAGGTCCAGGTGAGGCCAACCTGCAAGTCATGCAGTGGAACCATGTCCCGATGATGCCCAGGTAGTGACCAGAGTCACCAGGTGCAAATTTGGCCCAGATGGAGCATATTCACTAGGTTGAGGCCCAGTTGAGAACCAGAGTCACCAGATCTGGTTGAGGCCTAGAGGGGTACCGAATCACTTGGTCCAGGTGACATCCAGATGGGGACCAGAATCACCAGGTCAGGGTGAGGCCCAGAGGGGTTCCAGAGTCATCATGTCCAGGTGAGGCTCTGGTGTGGAACAGAGTCACCAGGTACCAATGATGCCCAGGTGAGGACCAGGGTCACCATGTCTGGGTGACGCGCAGATATGATCAGAGTCACCAGTTCCCGGTGAGGCCAAGAAAGAGTCCACAGGAATCAGGTCCAGGTGGGGAACAAAGTCACCAGGACTGGGTGAGGCCCAGATGGGGACCAGATTCACAGGTCCAGATGAGGCCCAGTTGGGGACCAGAGTACCCGGATCTGGGATAGACCAGGTAACGACCAGATTAACAGGTCCAAGAGGCCCATGTGGGGAACTGAGTCACCAGTTATGGGTTGGCAACCCCACTCACAGGTCCAGGAGGACAACCTTCAGGCAAGAGTCACCAGATCCATGTGAGGCCCTCGTGGGGACCGGAGTCACCAGGTAAATGTGCGGCTACAAAATACCACAGTCACCATGTCCAGGTGTGGTTCATGTGGGAACGAGAGACACCACGTCTAGGTGAGAACCAGGTGGGGACCACAGTCACCAGGTCCAGATTGAGTCCTAGGTGGGGGGACCAGAGTCATAAGGACCAGTTGAGGCCAAAGTATGGAGCAAAGTTATCATGTCCAGAGAGGCCCAAGGGGGGAACAGATTAACCATGTCCCATTGATGCCAGGTGGGAAAAGAGTCACAAGGTCCCGGTGAGGCGCAGGTGGCAACAGGATTCACCAAGTCCATGTGAAGCCCAGGTGGGGACCACAGTCACCAGATCCAGGGTAGTCTCAGGTGCAGACCAGAATCACCAGGTCCAGGTGTGGTGCAGGTGGCAACCACACTCACCAGGTCCCGGTGAGGCACTGGTGGGGACCAGAGTCACGAGGTACATGATGAGCTAGAAACAGATAGGATCCCTGGGTGGCGCAGCGGTTTGTGCCTGCCTTTGGCCCAGGGCGCGATCCTGGAGACCCGGGATCGAATCCCACGTCGGCCTCCCGGTGCATGGAGCCTGCTTCTCCCTCTGCCTGTGTCTCTGCCTCTCTCTCTCTGTGACTATCATAAATCAATAAAAATTAAAAAAAAAAGATTCTAGAAACACTGCGGCCAAAAGGTCCACATGATCTCCATGTGGAACGAGAATCACTAGTTACAGGTGAGGACCAGGTGGGGATCCGACTCACCATATCCAGGTGAGACCCAGGTGGGTAACAGTGTCACCATGTCCAGGTGTGGCCCAGGTGAAGACCAGAGTTAATAGGTCCGGCTGGGTCACTGTAGTGAACAGTGTAACCATATCCTGATGCTACCCAGGTGGGTACAGAGACACCAGGTCTTGGTGAGGCCCAAGTGGACCAGAAACATGAGGTCCAGATGAGGTCCCGATGGGAACCACAGTCACCAGGTCAGGTGAGGCCATGCTTAGGATCAGAGTCACACAGTTACAGGTGAGGCCCAGGTGGAGCCAGAGTCACCTGGTACAGAAGAGGCCAAAGTCAGGACCAGAGTTACCAGGATCAGGTCAGTCCCAGTGTAATAGTAACCATTCCCGATGATGCCCAGGTAGAAACGAGTCACCAGGTCCAGATGAGGCGCAGGTGGGGAGCATTTCACTAGGTCCGGAGAGGCCCAGTTGAGGACCAGAGTCACCAGGTCAAGTTGAGGCCTAGAGGGGTACCAGATTCACCTGGTCTAGGTGATCAGATGGTGACCAGAGTCACCATGTCAGGCTGAGGCCAGAGGGGATCCAGAGTCAACATGTCCAGGTGAGGCTCACGTGTGGAACAGTGTATCCAGTTCATAATGGTCCACAGGTGAGGACCAGAGTCACCAGATCTGGTGAGGCCCAGTTAGTATCAGAGTCACCAGTTCCAGGTGAGCCCCAGAAGGTGTCCACAGCAATCGCACAGGAGGCACCCAAATCACCAGGTCCAGGTGAGGCCAACCTGCAGGCCATGAAGAAGAACCCTGTCCCACTGATGCCAAGGTAGGGACCAGAGTCACCAGGTCCAGAATCGGCGCAGGTGGGAGCATATTCACTAGGTCCCTGTGAGGCCCAGTTGCGGACCAGAGTCACCAGGTCTACTTGAGGCCTAGAGGGGTACCAGATTCACCTGGTTAGGTGACATCCTGATGGGGACCAGAGTCACCATGTTAGCCTCACCTGGACATGATGACTCTGGGCCAGGTCCTGGTGAGGCCCAGGTGGGACCAGAGATATGAGGTCCAGGTGAGGTCCCGATGGGAACCACAGTCACCAGGTCAGGTGAGGCCATTCTTAGGATCAGAGTCACCAGTTACAGGTGAGGCCCATGTGGACGACAGTCACCTGGTACAGAAGAGGCCAAAGTCAGGATCAGAGTTACCAGGATCAGGTCAGTCCAGTGGGGAATAGAGTAACTATGTCCCGATGATGCCAGGTAGAACCAGAGTCACCAGGTCCAGAAGAGGCGCAGGTTGGGAGAATGCTCACTAGGTCCCGGTGAGGCCCAGTGAGGACCAGAGTCACCAGGTCAAGTAGAGGCCTAGAGGGGTACCAGATTCACCTGGTCTAGGTGACATCCAGATGGGGACCAGTCACCATGTCAGGCTGAGGCCCAGAAGGGATCCAGAGTTATCATGTCCACGTAAGGCACACATGTGGAACAGAGAATCCAGGTCATAATTGTCCACAGGTGAGGACCAGAGTCACCAGGTCTGGGTGACGCGCAGACAGGATCAGAGTCACCAGTTCCAGGTGAGGCCAAGAAGGAGTCCACAGTAATCAGGTCCAGGTGGGGAACAAAGTCACCAGGACTGGGTGAGGCCCAGATGGGGACCAGATTCACCAGGTCCAGAGGCGAGGTGGTGACCAGAGTCCCCGGGTCTGGGAGAGGACCAGGTAAGGACCAGATTCACCAGGTCCACGAGGCCCACGTGTGGAACTGAGTCACCAGGTATGGGTGAGGCCCAGGTGGCAACCCCCCTCTCCAGTCCAGGTGAGGCCAACCTGCAGGCCAGAGTCACCAGATCCAGGTGAGTCCCTAGTGGGGACTGGAGTCACCAGGTAAATGTGAGTGTACAAGAAAACCACAGTCACCAGGTCCAGGTGTGGTTCATGTGGGAACGAGAGTCACCAGGTCCAGGTGAGACCCAGGTGGGGACCATAGTCACCAGGTCCAGATTGAGGCCTAGGTGGGGGGACCAGAGTCATCAGGATCATTTGAGGCCAAAGTGTGGAGCAAAGTTTCATGTCCAGGTGATGTCCATGTGGGGAACAGAGTAACCATGTCCCATTGATGCCAAGTGAAAAGAGTCAGAAGGTACAGAAGAGGCCTAAATGAGGACTAGATTCACCATGTCGTGTTGACGTCCAGTTGAGCACCAGTGTCCCCAGCTCTGAGTGAGTCCCAGAGGGGGACCAGAGTCACCCGGTTCTGGTGATATCCAGGTGGGGACAAGACTCACCACGTCAGGGTGAGGCCCAGAGGGGGACGAGAATCACTAGTTTCAGATGAGGCCCCGTTGTGCAACTGAGAAAAAAGGTCCCATAATGCCCAAATGAGGACCTGAGTCACCAGGTCCAGGTGATGTCCCTGTGGGAACCAGTCACCTCGTCAAGGTGAGGCCCAGGTGGGACCATAGTCACCAGGGCCAGGTGAGTCCCAGGTATATAAGAGTATCCAGGTCCCAATGATGCCCAGGTAAGGACCAGAGTCAACAGTTAGGAGAGGCCCAAATATGGATCAGAGTCATTGTGTTCCAGGTGAGGCCAGATGGAGACCACAGGAACCAGGTCCAGGAGAGCCCCATATGGGAACCAGAGCCACCATCCAGGTGAGGTCCAGGTTGGACCACAGTCACAAGGTCCAGGTGAGGCACAGGTGGCAACAGGATTCACCAAGTCCAGGTGAGACCCATGTGGCGACCAGTCACCACATCCAGGTGCGGACCAGCGAAGGACCAGATTCACCAGGTCCATGTGAAGACCAATGGGTGACCAGAGTCACCACGTAAGGGTGAGGCCCAGAGGGGGAACCAGAGTAACCAGTTTAGTTTGAGGCCCAGAATGGGACCAGAGGTCCCTCGTCAAAATGAGGCCGAGGTGGGAATAGAGTATCCAGGTCCCAATGATGCCTGGGTGAGCCCAGAGTCACTAGGGCCATGCAGGCCCAGATGGCGAACAAATCACTAGTCCTGGTGAGGCATAGGATAAGACCACAGTCACCAGTATCAGGTGAACCCCTTGTGGGAACCAGAGCCACTCTATCCAGCTGAGTCCCAGGTCCATGTGAGGCCCACGTGAGGGCCAGATTCATCAGGTCGAATTGAGGCATAGCTGGGGACAAGAGTCACCAGGTCTTTGTGCGGCCTAGGTGGGGCAAGATTCAGCAGTTCTGAGTTAGGTCAAAGTGGGGACGAGAGACACCAGGTCCAGGTGAGGCCAAACTGAGGACCAGAGTCACCAGATCCAGCTGAGGTCCATGTTGGAAACGAGTCACCAGGTCCAGGAGAGGTCCAGGTGGGGACCAGAGTCCCAGATCCAGGTGAAGTCCCGGTGGGGACCAGAGTCACCAATCCAGGTGAAGCAAGGTGGGGACCAGAGTCACTAGGTCAAGATGAGGCCAGGTGAGGACCAGAGTTACCAGGTACACGTGAGGCCCAGGTGGGGATCAGAGACAACAGGTCCATGTGAGGCCAGCTTGGGACCATGGTCAACAGGTCTACTTGAGGCCCAGGTGTGGAACACAGTAAGCAGGTCCAGGTGAGTCCCCGGTGGTGACCAGAGTTACGAGTTCCGGGTGAGGACCAGGTAAGACCAGATTCACCAAGTCCAAGTGAGGCCCACGTGGGGACCTGTGTCACCAGGCATGAGTGAGGCCCAGGTGACAACCACTCACCAGGTCCACGTGAGGCCAATCTGCAGGCCATGCAGTGGAACCATGCCTTGATGATGTCCAGGTAGGGACCAGGGTTACCAGGTCCAGGTGAGGCCAACCTGCAGGCGATGCAGTGGAACCATGTCCCGATGATGCCCAGGTAGGGACCAGAATCACCAGGTCCAATGAGGCCCAGATGGAGCATATTCACTAGCAGGTCCAGGTGTGGTCCAGTGGAGGACCAGAGTCACCAGACCTGGTTGAGGCCTAGAGGGGTACCAGAATCACCTGGTCCAGGTGACATCCAGATGGGGACCAGAGTAACCAGGTCAGGATGAGGCCCAGAGAGGTTCCAGAGTCATCATGTCCAGGTGAGGCTCAGGTGTGGAACAGAGTCACCAGGTACCAAAGATGCCCAGGTGAGGACCAGAGTCACCAGGTCTGGGTGACGGGCAGATAGGATCAGAGTCACCTGTTCCAGGTGAGGCCAAGAAAGAGTCCACAGCAATCAGATACAGGAGTGGAACAAAGTCAACAGGCCTGGGTGAGGCCCAGATGGGGATCAGATTCACCAGGTCCAGGTAGGCCCAGGTGGTGACCAGAGACCCCGGGGCTGGGAGACGACCAGGTAAGGACCAGATTTACCAGGTCCAAGAGGCCCACGCGGGGACCTGACTCACCAGGTATGGGTGAGGCCCAGGGGCAACCCCACTCACAATGTCCAGGTGAGGCCAACCTGCATGCCAAAGTCACCAGATCCACGTGAGGCCCTAGTCGGCACCGGAGACAGCAGGTAAAAGTGAGTCTACAAGAACACTACAGTCACCAGCTCCATGTGGGTTCATGTGGGAACGAGAGCACCAGTTCCAGGTGAGACCCAGGTTGGGACAGTCACCAGGTCTGGATTGAGGCCTAAGAGGGTAACAGTGTCATCAGGACCAGTTGAGGCCCAACTGTGGAACAAAGTTATCATGTCCAGTTGAGGCTCAGGTGTGGAACAGAGTATCCAGGTCATAGGTCCACAGGTGAGGACCAGAGTCACCAGATCCAGGTGAAGCCCAGTGGGGACCAGAGTCACTAGGTCCAGATGAGGCCCAGGTGAGGACCAGAGTTACCAGGTACACGTGAGGCACCGGTGATGATCAGAGGCAACAGGTCCATGTGAGGCCGGCTTGGGGACCATGGTCAACACATCTACTTGAGGCCCAGGTGTGGAACACTGTAAGCAGGTCCAGGTGAGTCCCTGGTGGTGACAAGAGTCACCACGTCCAGGTGAGGCCCAGGTGGGGACCAGGATCACCAGGTCCAGGGGAGGACCTTGCAAGAACCAGAGTCAACAGTTCGAGGCCCGACGCAGGTGGCAACCAGGGTCAGCAGGTCCCAGGCCAAAGTGGGGTTCACAGTCACTAGGGCACGGTGACACCCAGAGGGGGACCAGAGTCACCTGGTCCAGGTGAGGTCCAGTTGTGGAGCACAGTCACCGGGTACCAATTTTGCCCAGTTGAGGACCATGGTCAACAGGGCCAGGTGAGGCTCAGATGGGGACCGGAGTCCCCAAGTCAAGGTGAAGCCCAGGTGGGGACCACAGTCACCAAATCCAGGAAAGTCTCAGGTACAGACCAGAATCACCATGTCCAGGTGTGGCCCAGGTGAAGAGCAGAGTTAATAGTTCCGGCTGGGTCACTGTTAGTGAAGAGTGTAACCATATCCTGATGCTACCAGGTTGGTACCACAGACACCAGGTCCTGGTGAGGCCCAGTCGGACCAGAGACATGAGGTCCAGGTGATATCATAATGGGAACCACAGTCACCAGGTCAGGTGAGGCCATGCTTAGGATCAGAGTCACCAGTTACAGGTGAGACCCAGGTCGAGCCAGAGTGACCTGGTACAAAATAGGCCAAAGTCAGGACCAGAGTTACCAGGATCAGGTCAGTCCCAGTGGGGAATAGAGTAACCATGTCCCGATGATGCCCAGTAGAACCAGAGTCACCACTCCAGATGAGCACAGGTGGGGCATGATTACTAGGTCCCGCTGAGGCCCAGTTGAGGACCAGTGTCGCCAGGTCTAGTTGAGGCCTAGAGGGGTACCAGATTCACCTGGTCTAGGTGACATCCAGATGCGGACAAGATTCACCATGTCAGGGAGGCCCAGAGGGGATAAGAGTCATCATGTCCAGGTGAGGCTCAGGTGTGGAACCGAGTATCCAGATCATAATGGTCCTCAGGTGAGGACCAGAGTCACCAGATCTGGGTGAGGCCCAGTTAGGATCAGAGTCACAAGTTCCAGGTGAGGCCAAGAATCCACAGCAATCAGGTCCAGGTGGGCAACAAATTCACCAGGAATGGGTGAGGCCCAGATGGGGACCAGATTCACCAGGTCCAGGTGACTTCCAGGTGGTGACCAGACTTACCAGTTCCGGGAGGACCAGGTAAGGACAGATTCACAGGTCCAAGTGAGGCCCACATGGGGACCTGTGTCACCAGGTATGGGTGAGGCCCAGGTGGCAACCCCACTCCCAGGTCCAGGTGAGGCCAACCTGCAGGCCATGCAGAGGAACCATGTCACAATGATGCCCTGGTTGGGACCAGAGTTATCAGATCCAGGTGAGGCCAACCTTCAGGCCATGCAGTGGAAACATGTCCCGATGATGCCCAAGTAGTACCAGAGTCACCAGGTCCAAATGAGGCCCAGATGGAGCATATTCACTAGGTCCAGGTGAGGCCCAGTTGAGGACCAGAGTCCCCAGATCTGGTTAGGCCTAGAGGGGTACAGAATCACCTGGTCCAGTGACATCCAGATGGGACCAGAGTCACCAGGTCAGGTGAGCCCAGAGGTTCCAGAGTCATCATGTCCAGGTGAGGCTCAGGTGTGGAACAGAGTCACCAGGTACCAACGATGCCCAGGTGAGGACCAGAGTCACCAGGTCTGGGTGATGCGTAGATAGGATCAGAGTCACCAGTTTCCAGGTGAGGCCAAGAAAGAGTCCACAGCAATCAGACCAGGTGGAATAAATGACCAGGACTGGTGAGACCCAGATGGGGACCAGATTCCCCAGGTCCAGGTGAGTCCCAGGTGGTGACCAGAGTCCCATCTCGGGACAGGACCAGGTAAGGACCAGATTCACCAGGTCCAAGAGCCCACGTGGGGACCTGAGTCACCATATGGGTGAGGCCCAGGTGGACACCCCACTCAACAGTTCCAGGTGAGGCCAACCTGCATGCAGAGTCTCCAGATCCAGGTGAGGCCCTAGTGGGGACCAGAGTCACCAGGTAAATGTGAGTCTACAAGAACACCACAGTCCCAGGTCCTGTGTGGTTCATGTGGGAACGAGAGTCACCAGGTCCAGGGAGACCCAGGTGGGGACCACAGTCACCAGATCCAGATTGAGGCCTAGGTGGGGGACCAGAGTCATCAGGACAGTTGATGCCAAAGTGTGGAGCAAAGTTATCATGACCAGGTGAGGCCCAGGTGGGGAAAAGTAACCATGTCCCATTGATGCCAGGTGGGAAAAGAGTCACAGGTCCAGACGAGGCCTAACTGAGGAGTAGATTCACCAGGTCCTGTTGAGGCCCAGTTGAGGAGCAGTGTCCCCAGCTACGGGTGAGTCCCAGAGGGGACCAGAGTCACCCAGTTCTGGTGATATCCAGGTGGGGACAGACTCACCACGTCAGGGTGAGGCCCAGAGTGGGACGAGAATCACTAGGTCCAGGTGAGGCCCCTATGTGGAACTGAGAAACCAGGTCCCATGATGCCCATATGAGGACCTGAGTCACCAGGTCCAGGTGAGGTCCCTGTGGGAACCAGTCACCTCGTCCAGGTGAGGCCAAGGTGGGACCAGTCACCAGGTCCAGGTGAGGCCCAGGTATATAAGAGAGTATCCAGGTCCCAATGATGTCCAGGTAAGGACCAGAGTCAACAGGTGCAGGAGAGGCACAAATATGTATCAGAGTCATTGAGTTCCAGGTGACGCCAGATGGAGATAACAGGAACCAGGTCCAGGAGAGCCCCATATGGGAACCAGAGCCACCAGATCCAGGTGAGGTCCAGGTGGGACCACAGTCACAAGGTCCAAGTGAGGCCCAGGTGGCAACAGGATTCACCAAGTCAGGAGAGGCCCAGGTTGCGACCAGTCATCAGATCCAGGTGCGGACCACCTAAGGACCAGATTCACCAGGCCCAAATGAAGCCCATGGGGTGACCAGAGTCACCAGGTAAGGGTGAGGCCCAGAGGGGAACCAGAGTAACCAGTTTAGTTTGAGGCCCAGAATGGGACCAGAGGTCCCTGGTCAAAGTGAGGCCCAAGTGTGGAATAGAGTATCCAGGTCCCAATGATGCCTGGGTGAGGACCAGAGTCACTAGGGCCATGCAGGCCCAGATGGGGAACAGATTCATTAGGTCCTGATGAGGCATAGAAGACCACAGTCAGCAGTATCAGTGACCCCTTTTGGGAACCAGAGCCACTCTATCCAGCTGAGTCCCAGGTCCAGCTGAGTGCCAGGTCCATGTGAGGCCCACGTGAGGACCAGATTCATCAGTCGAATTGAGGCATAGGTGGGGACAAGAGTCACCAGGTCTGGATGCGGCCTAGGTTGGGGCAAGATTCAGCAGTTCTGAGTTAGGTTCAAGTGGGGACGAGAGACACCAGCTCCAGGTGAGGCCAAACTGAGGACCAGAGTCACCAGATCCAGGTGAGGTCCATGTTGTAAAGAGAGTCACCAGGTCCAGGAGAGGTCCAGGTGGGGACCAGAGTCCACGGATCCAGGTAAGTCCAGGTGGGGACCTGAGTCAGCAGATCCAGGTGAAGCCCAGGTGGAGACCAGAGTCTCTAGGACCAGATGAGGCCCAGGTGAGGACAGGAGTTAACAGGTACACGTGAGGCCCCGGTGGGGATCAGAGGCAACAGGTCCATGTGAGGCCGGCTTGGGGACCATGGTCAACAGGTCTACTTGAGGCCCAGGTGTGGAACACAGTAAGCAGGTCCAGGTGAGTCCCCGGTGGTGACAAGTCACCACGTCCAGTTGAGGCCCAGGTCGGGACCAGGATCACCAGGTACAGGGAGGACCTTGAAAGGACCAGAGTCAACAGTTGGAGGTTAGACGCAGGTGGCAACCAGGTCAGCAGGTCCAAGTCAGGCCAAGGGGGTTCACAGTCACTAGGCACGGTGAGACCCAGAGGTGGACCAGAGTCACCTGTCCAGGTGACGTCCAGTTTTGGAACACAGTCACCGTGTCCCAATTTTGCCCAGTTAGGGACCATGGTCAACAGGGCCAGGTGAGGCCCATGATGGGGGACCGGAGTCCAAATATCCAGGTGAAGCCCAGGTGGGGACCACAGTCAGTAATCAGGGAAGTCTCAGGTGCAGACCATAATCACCAGGTCCCAAGTGAGGTGCAGGTGGCAACCACATCCCCAGGACCCAGTGAGGCCCTGGCGGGGACCAGAGTCACAAGGTACATGAGAAGCTAGAAACACTGCAGCCACCAGGTCCACTAGATGTCCATATGGGCCGGAGAATCAGCAGTTACACGTGAGGACCAGGTGGGGATCCGACTCACCATGTCAAGTTGAGACCCAGGTGGGATCCAGTGTCACCATGTCCAGGTGTTGCCCAGGTGAAGACCAGAGTTAAAAGGTCCGGCTGGGTCACTGTTATTGAAGAGTGTAACCATATCCTGATGCTACCCAGGTGGCGTACCGGAGACACCAGGTCCTCGGTGAGGCCCATGTGGGACCAGAGACATGATGTCCAGGTAAAATCCCGATGGGAACCACAGTCACCAGGTCAGGTGAGGCCATGCTTAGGATCAGAGTTACCATTTACAGGTGAGGGCCCAGGTGGAGCCAGAGTGACCTGGTACAGAAGAGGTCAAAGACAGGACCAGAGTTACTAGGAACAGGTCAGTCCCATTGGGGGAATAGAGTAACCATGGCCCCGATGATGCCCAGGTAGAAACCCGAGTCACCACGTCCAGATGAGGCGCAGGTGGGGAGCATATTCACTAGGTCTCAGGTGAGGCCGAGTTAAGGACCAGAGTCACCAGGTCTGGTTGAGGTCGACAGGGGTCCCAGGATTCACCTGGTCTAGGTGACATCCGATGGGGACCAGAGTCACCATGTCAGAGTGAGGCACAGAGAGGATCCAAGGTCATCATGTCCAGGTGAGGCTCAGGTGTGGAACAGTGTATCCAGGTCATAGTGGTCGCACAGGTGAGGAGCAGAGTCACCAGAATCTGGGTGAGGCCCAGTTATGGATCAGACTCACCAGTTCCAGTGAGGCCCAAAGGAGTCCACAGCAATCAGGTCCAGGTGGGGAGCAAAGTCACCAGGACTGTGTGAGGCACAGATGGCGAGCCAATTCCTTCCAGGCCAGGGGATTCCCAGGTGGAGACCAGAATTACCACATTCATGCACCAGTCCAGAGGCCCAAGTGGGGACCTGAGTCACCAGGTAAGGTGAGGCCCAGGTGGCAACCCCACTCACCAGGTCCAGGTGAGGACAACCTACAGGCCAGAGTCACCCAGATCCAGGTGAGGCCCTAGTGGGGACCAGAGTCACCAGGTAATGTGAGTCTACAAGAACACCACAGTCACCAGGTCCTGGTGTGGTTCATGTGGGAACGAGAGTCACCAGGTCCAGGGAGACCCAGGTGAGGCCACAGTCCACCAGATCCAGATGAGGCCTAGGTGGGGGGACCAGAGTCATCAGACAAGTTGATGCCAAAGTGTGGAGCAAAAGTTATCATGACCAGGTGAGGCCCAGGTGGGGAAAAGAGTAACCATGTCCCATTGATGCCCAGGTGGGAAAAGAGTCACAGGTCCAGAAGAGGCCTAACTGAGGAGTAGATTCACCAGGTCCTGTTGAGGCCCAGTTGAGGAGCAAGTGTCCCCAGCTACGGGTGAGTCCCAGAGGGGGACCAGAGTCACCCATTTCTGTGTGATATCCGGTGGGGAGCAGAGTCCACCACGTCAGTGTGAGGCCCAGAGGGGACGAGAAATCACTAGGTCCAGGTGAAGGCCCCGATGTGAAACTGAGAACCAGTTACCATGATGCCCATATGAGGACCTGAGTCACCAGGTCCAGGTGAGGCCCAGGTGGTGACCAGAGTCCCCGGGTCTGGGGACAGGACCAGGTAAGGACCAGATTCACCAGGTCCAAGAGGCCCACGAGGGGAATTGAGTCACCAGCTATGTGTGAGGCCCAGGAAGCAACCCCACTCACCAGGTCAAGGTGAGGCCAACCGGCAGGCCAGAGTCACCAGATCCAGGTGAGGCACTAGTGAGGACCAGTGTCACCAGGTAAATGTGAGTCTACAAGAACAACCACAGACACCAGGTCCAGGTGAGGTTTCATGTGGGAACGAGAATCACGAGGTACAGGTGAGACCCGGTGGGCACCACAGTCACCAGGTCCAGACTGAGGCATAGGTGTGGGGAACAAAGTCATCAGGACCAGTTGAGGGCCAAAGTGTGGAGCAAAGTTATCATGTGGAGGTGAGGCCCAGGTGGGGAACACAGTAACCATGTCCCATTGATGCCAGGTGGGAAAAGAGTCACAAGGTCTAGACGAGGCCTAAGTGAGGAGTAGATTCACCAGGTCCTGTTGAGGCCCAGTTGAAGACCAATATCCCAAGCTCTGGGTGAGTCCCAGAGGGGAAACAGACTCACACGGTTCTGGTGATATCCAGGTGGGGACCAGAGTCACCACGTCAGGGTGAGGTCCAGAGGGGGACGAGAATCACTAGGTCCAGGTGAGGCCCCGATGTGGAACTGAGAAACCAGGTCCCATGATGCCCATATGAGGACTTGAGTCACCCAGGTCCAGGTGAGGTCCCTGTGGGAACGAGTCACCTCGTCCCGGTGAGGGCCAGTGGGACCACAGTCACCAGGTCCCGGTGAGGCCCAGTTATATAAGAGTATCCAGCTCCCAAAGATGCCCAGGTAAGGACCAGAGTCAACAGGTCCAGTAGAGGTTCAAATATGGATCAGAGTCATTGTGTTTCAGCTGAGGCAGATGGAGACCACAGGAACCAGGTCCAGGAGACCCCCATATGGGAACCAGACCCACCAGATCCAGGTGAGGTCCAGGTGGGACCACAGTCACAAGGTCCTGGTGAGGCGCAGGTGGCAACAGGATTCACCAAGTCCAGGTGAGAACCAGGTGGCGAACAGTCACCACATCCAGGTGCGGACCAGCTAAGGACCAGATTCACCAGGCCCAAGTGAAGCCCAAAGGGGTGACCAGAGTCACCAGGTAAGGGTGAGTCCCAGAGGGGGAACCAGAGTAACCAGTTTAGTTTGAGGCCCAGAATGGGACCAGAGGTCCCTGGTCAGAGTGAGTCCCAGATGTGGAATAGAGTATCCAGGTCCCAGGGATGCCTGGGTGAGGACCAGAGTCACTAGGACCATGCAGGCCCATATGGGGTACAGAATCACTAGGTCCTGGTGAGGCATAGAATAAAACCACAGTCACCAGTATCAGGTGAACCCAATGTGGGAACCAGAGCCACTCTATCCAGCTGAGTAGCAGGTCCATGTGAGGCCCACGTGAGGACCAGATTCATCAGGTCGAATTGAGGCATAGCTGGGGACAAGAGTCACCAGGTATGGGTGCGGCCTAATTGGGGAAAGATTCAGCAGTTCTGAGTTAGGTCAAAGTGGGGACGAGAGACGCCAGGTCCAGGTGAGGCCAAACTGAGGACCAGATTCACCAGATCCAGGTGAGGTCCATGTTTGAAAGAGAGTCACCAGGTCCAGCAGAGGTACAGTTGGAGACCAGAGTAACCAGATCCAGGTGAAGTCCAGGTGGGGACCAGAGTCACCAGATCCAGGTAGAAGCCCAGGTGGGGACCAGAGTCACTAGGTCCAGATGACGCCCAGTTGAGGACCAGAGTTACAAGGTACACGTGAGGTCCCGGTGGGGATTAGAGGCAACAGGTCCATGTGAGGCCGGTTTGGGGACCATGGTCACATGTCTACTTGAGGCCCAGGTGTGGAACACAGTAAGCAGGTCCAGGTGAGTCCCCGGTTGGGACAAGTGTCACCACGTCCAGTTGAGGAGCAGGTGGGGACAAGGATCACCAGGTACAGGGGAGGCCCTTGAAAAGAACCAGGAGTCAACAGTTCGAGGTCTGGCGTAGGTGGCAACCAGGGTCAGCAGGTCCAAGTCAGGCCAAAGTGGGGTTCACAGTCTATAGGGCACGGTGACACCCAGAGGGGGACCAGAGTGACCTGGTCGAGATGAGGGTCCAGTTGTGGAACACAGTCACCGTGTCCAATTTTGCCCAGTTGAGGACCATGGTGAAAAGGGCCATGTGAGACACAGATGGGGACCGGAGTCCCCAAAAACAGGTGAAGCCCAGGTGGGGACCAGAGTAACCAGATCCAGGGTAAGTCTCAGGTGCAGACCAGAATCACCAGGTCCAGGTGAGGTGCAGGTGGCAACCACACTCACCAGGTCCCGGTGGAGGCCCTGGTGGGGACCAGAGTCACCGAGGTACATGAGAAGCTAGAAACACTGCAGCCACCAGGTCCACATGATGTCCATGTGGGAAACGAGAATCACCAGTTACAGGTGAGGACCAGGTGGGGATCCGACACACCATGTCCAGTTGAGACCCTGGTGGGGAACCAGTGACACCCTGTCCAGGTGTGGCCCAGGTGAAGACCAGAGTTAATAGTTCCGCCTGGGTCACTGTTAGTGAACAGTGTAACCATATCCTGATGCTACCCTGGTGGGTACCAGAGACACCAGGTCCTGGTGAGGGTCAGGAGGGACCAGAGACATGAGGTCCAGGTGAGGTTCCATTGGGAACGACAGTCACCAGGTCTGGTGAGGCCATGCTTAGGATCAGAGTCACCAGCTAGAGGCGAGGACCAGGTGGGAGCCAGAGTCACCTGGGACAGAAGAGGCCAAGGTCAGGACCAGAGGTTACCAGGATCAGGTCATTCCCAGTGGGGAATAGAGTAACCATGGTCCCGATGATGCCCAGGTAGAACCAGAGTCACCAGGTCCAGATGAGGCGCAGGTGGGGAGCATATTCACTAGGGTCCCGGTGAGGCCCATTTGAGGACCAAATGCCCAGGTCTAGTTGAGGCCTACAGGGGTACCAGATTCACCTGGTCTAGGTGACATCCAGATGGGGACCAGAGTCACGATGTCAGGGTGAGGCCCAGAGGGGATCAAGAGTCATCATGTCCAGGTGAGGGTCAGGTGTGGAACAGAGTATCCAGGTCATAATGGTCCGCAGGTGAAGACCAGAGTCACCAGATCTGGGTGAGGCCCACATAGCATCAGACTCACCAGTACCAGGTGAGGCCAAGAATTGTCCACAGCAATCAGGTCCCGGTGGGGAACAAAGTCACCAGGACTGGGTGAGGCCCAGATGGGGACCAGATTCACCAGGTCCAGGTGATTCCCAGGTGGTGACCACAGTTACCATTTCCGGGTGAGGACCAGGTAAGGTCCAGATTCACCAGGTCCAAGTGAGGCCCACGTGGGGACCTGTGTCACCGGTATGGGTGAGGCCCAGATGTCACCCCACTCACCAGGTCCAGGGGAGGCCAACCTTCCGGCCATGCAGAGGAACGGTGTCCCGATAATGCCCAGGTATGGACCAGAGTTACGAGTTGCAGGTGAGGCCCTAATGGGGACCAGAGTCACCAGGTAAATGTGAGTCTACAAGAACACCACAGTCACCAGGTCCTGGTGGGGTTCATGTGGGAAACGAGAGTCACCAGGTCAGGGGAGACCCAGGTGGGGACCACAGTCACAAGTCCAGATTGAGGACTAGGTGGGGGACCAGAGTCATCAGGACAGTTGAGGCCAAAGTGCGGAGCAAATTATCATGTCCAGGTGAGGGCCCAGGTGGGGAACAGAGTAACCATTCCCATTGATGCCAGGTCGAAAAGAGTCACAAGGTCCAGACGAGGCCTAAGTGAGGAGTAGATTCACCAGGTTTCTGTTGAGGCCCACAGTTGAGGAGCAGTGTCCCCATCTCAGGTGAGTCCCAGAGGGGGACCAGAGTCACCCGGTTCTGGTGATATCCAGCTGGAGACCAGAGTCACCATGTCAGGGTGAGGCCTAGAGGGGGACGAGTATCACTAGGGTCCAGGGGAGCCCCGATGTGGACACTGACAAACCAGGTCCCATTGTTGCCCAGGTGGGAAAAGAGTCACACAAAGGTCCAGACGAGCCTAAGTGAGGAGTAGATTCACCAGGTCCTGTTGAGGCCGAGTTGAGGACAGTGACCCCAGCTCCGGGTGAGTCCGGAGGGGGACCAGAGTCACCCGGTACTGGTGATATCCGGGGGGATTAAGTCAGCACGTCAGGGTGAGGCCCAGAGGGACGAGAATAACTAGGTCCAGGTGAGGCCCCAATGTGGAATTGAGAAACCAGGTCCCATGATGTCCATATGAGGACCTGAGTCACCAGGTCCAGTTGAGGTCCCTGTGGGAACCAGTCACCTCGTCCAGGTAGGCCCAGGTGGGATCACAGTCACCAGGTCCATGAGGCCCAGGTATATAAGAGAGTATCCAGGTCCCAATGATGCCTAGGTAAGGACCAGAGTCACAGTCCATGAGAGGCCCAAATATGGATCAGAATCATTGTTTTCCAGGTGAGGCCAGATGGAGACCACAGGAACCAGGTCCAGGAGAGACCAATATGGGAACCAGAGCCACCAGATCCATGTGAGGTCCAGATGGGACACAGTCACAAGGTCCAGGTGAGGCGAAACTGGCAACAGGATTCACCAAGTCCAGGGGAGGCCCAGGTGGCGACCAGTCACGACATCCAGGTGCGGACCAGCTAAGGTCCAGATTCACCAGGCCCAAGGGAAGTCAAAGGGGTGACCAGAGTCACCAGGTAAGGGTGAGGCCCAGATGGGTAACCAGAGTAACCAGTTTAGTTTGAGGCCCAGAATGGGACCAGAGGTCCCTGGTCAGAGTGAGGCCCAGGTGTGGAATAGAGTATCCAGGTCCCAATGATGCCTGGGTGAGGAACAGAGTTACTAGGGCCATGCAGGCCTAGATGGGGAACAGAATCACCAGGTCTTGGTGAGGCATAGAATAAGACCACATTCAGCAGTATCAGGTGAGCCCCTGTGGGAACCAGAGCCACTCTATCCAGCTGAGTGCCAGGTCCATGTGAGACCCACGTGAGGACCAGATTCAACAGGTCGAATTGAGGCATAGCTGTGGACAAGAGTCACCAGGTCTGGGTGCGGCCTAGGTTGGGCAAGATTCAGCAGTTCTGAGTTAGGTCAAAGTGGGGGACAAGAGTCAACAGGTCCAGGTGAGGCCAAACTGAGGACCAGAGTCACCAGGTCCAGGTGAGGTCCAGGTGGGGACCAGTGTCATCAGATCCAGTTGAAGTCCAGGTGGGTACCAGAGTCACCAGATCCAGGTGAAGTCCAGGTGGGGACCAGAGTCACAGGGTCCAGATGAGGCCCAGGTGAGGACCAGAGTTACCAGGTTCACGTGAGGCCCCGGTGGGGATCAGAGGCAACAAGTCCATGTGAGGCAGGCTTGGGGACCATGGTCAACAGGTCTACTTGAGTCCCAGGTGTGGAACACAGTAAGCAGGTCCAGGTGAGTGCAACCTGTAGGCCATGCAGTGGAACCATGACCCGATGATGCCGAGGTAGTGACCAGAGTTACCAGGTCCAAATCAGGCCCAGATGGAGCATATTCACTAGGTCCAGTTGAGGCCCAGTTGAGGACCAGAGTCACCAGATCGGGTTGAGGCCTAGAGGAGTACCAGTATCACCTGGTCCAGGTGACATCCAGATGGGGACCAGAGTCACCAGGTCAGGGTGAGACCCAGAAAGGTTCCAGAGTCATCAGTTCCAGATGAGGCTCAGGTGTGGAACAGAGTCTCCAGGTACCAATAACTCCCAGGTGAGGACCAGAGTCACCAGATCTGGGAGTCGTGCATATAGGATCAGAGTCACCAGTTCCAGGTGAGGCCAAGAATGGGACCACAGCAATCAAGTCCAGGTGGGGAACAAAGTCACAAGGACTGGGTGAGGCCCAGATGGGGACCAGATTCACCAGGTCCAGGTGAGGCCCAGGTGTGACCACAGTCATCAGGTCCAGGTGAGGCCCAGTTATATAAGAGAGTATCCAGGTCCCAGTGATGCCCAGGTGGAACCAGAGTCACCAGGTTCAGATGAGGCGCAAGAGGGGAGCATATCCACTAGGTCCCGGTGAGGCCCAGTTGACGACCACAGTCACCAGGTCTAGTTGAGGCCTAGAGGGGTACCAGATATACCTGGTCTAGGTGACATCCACATGGGGACCAGAGTCACCATGTCTGGGTGAGGTCCAGAGGGGATCCAGAGTAATCATGTCCAGGTGAGGCTCAGGTGTGGAACAGAGTATCCAGATCATAATGGTCCACAGGTGAGGACCAGAGTCACCAGATCTGGGGGAGGCCCAGTTAGGATCAGAGTCACCAGTTCCAGGTGAGGCCAAGAAGGAGTCCACAGCAATCAGGTCCAGGTGGCGAACAAAGTCACCAGGACAGGGTGAGGCCCAGATTGGGACCAGATTCACCAGGCCCAGGTTATTCCCAGGTGGTGACCAGACATACCAGTTCCGGGTGACGACCAGGTAAGGACCAGATTCACCAGGTCCAAATGAGGCCCACGTGGGGACCTGAGTCACCAGGTATTGGTGAGGCCAGGTGGCAAGGCACCCCAGGTCCAGGTGAGGCCAACCTGCAGGCCATGAAGAGGAACCATGTCCCGATGATACCCAGGTAAGGACGAGAGTTACCACATCCAGGTGAGGCCAACCTGCAGGCAATGCAGTGGAACCATGTCCCGATGATGCCCAGTTAGGGACTAGAGTCACCAAGTCAGGGAGAGGCCCAGAGAGGATCCAGAGTCATCATGTCCAGGTGAGGCTCAAGTGAGGAACAGAGTCACCAGGTACCAATGATGCCCAGGTGAGGGCCAGAGTCACCAGATCTGGGTGACGTGCAGATAGGTTCAGAGTCACCAGTTCCAGGTGAGGCCAAGAAAGAGTCCACAGCAATCAGGTCCAGGTGGGGAACAAAGTCACCAGTACTGGGTGAGGCCTAGATGGGGACCAGATTCACCACATCAGGGTGAGGCCCAGAGTGGGACGAGAATCACTTGGTCCATGTGAGGCCCCGATGTGGAAGTGAGAAACCAGGTCCCATGATGCCCATATGAGGACCTGAGTCACCAGGTCCAGGTGAGCTCCCTGTGGGAACCAGTCAACTCGTCCAGGTGAGGCTCAGGTGGGACCACAGTCACCGGTCCAGGTGAGGCCCAGGTATATAACAGAGTATCCAGCTCACAGTGATGCCCAAGTAAGGACCAGAGTCAACAGGTACAAGAGAGGCCCAAATATTATTCAGAGTCATTGTGTTCCAAGTGAGGCCAGATGGAGACCACAGGAACCAGGTCCAGGAGAGCCCCATATGGGAACCAGAGCCACCAGATCCAGGTGAGGTCCAGGTGGGACCACAGTCACAAGGTCCTGGTGAGGCGCAGGTGGCAACAGGATTCACCAAGTCCAGGTGAGGCCCAGGTGGCGACCAGTCACCAGATCCAGGTGCGGACCAGCTAAGGACCAGATTCACCAGACCCTAGTGAAGCCCAAGGGGTGACCAGAGTCACCAGGTAAGGGTGAGGCCCAGAGTGGAACCAGAGTAACCAGTTTAGTTTGAGGCCCAGAATGGGACCAGAAGTCCCTGGTCAAAGTGAGGCACAGGTGTGGAATAGAGTATCCAGGGTGAGGATCATTGGGTCCATCACCCAATGATGCCTGGGTGAGGACCAGAGGCACTAGGGCCATGCAGGCCCAGATGGGGAACAGAATCACTACGTCCTGGTGAGGCATAGAATAAGACCACAGTCAGCAGTATCAGGTGTGCCCCTTGTGGGAACTAGAGCCACTTTATCCAGCTGAGTCCCAGGTACATGTGAGGCACACGTGAGGACCAGATTCATCAGGGTGAATTGAGGCATAGCTAGGGACAAGTGTCACCAGGTCTGGGTGCGGCCTAGGTGGGGCAAGATTTAGCAGTTCTGAGTTAGGTCAAAGTGGGGACGAAAGTCACCAAGTCCAGGTGAGGCCAAACTGAGGACCAGATTCACCAGATCCACATGAGGTCCATGTTGGAAAGGAGTCACCAGGTCCAGGAGAGGTCCTGGGGTGGACCAGAGTCACCAGATCCAGGTGAAGTCTAGGTGGGAACCAGAGTCACTAGGTCCAGATGAGGCCCAGGTGAGGACCAGAGTTACCAGGTACACGTGAGGCCCCGGTGGGGATCAGAGGCAACATGTCCATGTGAGGCTGGCTTGGGGACCATGGTCAACAGGTCTACTTGAGGCCCAGGTGTGGAACACAGTAAGCAGGTCCCGGTGAGGCCCCGGTGGTGACAAGAGTCACCACGTCCAGGTGAGACCCAGGTGGGGACCAGGATCACCAGGTCCAGGGGAGGCCCTTGAAAGAACCAGAGTCAACAGTTCGAGGTCAGGCGCAGGTGGCAACCAGGGTCAGCAGGTCCAAGTCAGGCCAAAGTGGGGTTCACAGTCACTAGGACATGGTGACACCCAGAGGGGGACCAGAGTCACTTGGTCCAGGTGAGACCACTTGTGGAACGCAGTCACCGGGTCCCAATTTTGCCCAGTTGAGGAAAACCCCACTCAGCAGGTCCAGGTGAGGCCAACCGGCAGGCCATGCTGTGATACCATATCCCGATGATGCCCAGGTACGGACTAGAGTCACCAGGTCCAAATGAGGCCCAGATGGGGTATATTCACTAGGTCCAGGTGAGGCCCAGTTGAGGACCAGAGTCACCAGATCACCTTGAGCCCTAGAGGTGTACCAGAATCACCTGGTCCAGGTGATATCCAGATGGGGACCAGAGTCACCAGGTCAGAGTGAGTCCCAGAGAGGTTCCAGAGTCATCATGTCCCGGTGAGCCTCAGGTGTGGAACAGACTAACCAGGTATCAATGATGCCCAGGTCAGGACCAGAGTCACCAGATCTGGGAGATGCACAATAGGATCAGAGTCACCAGTTCCAGGTGAGGCCAAGAAAGCGTCCACAGCAATCAGGTCCATGTGGGAACAAAGTCACCAGGACTGGGGGAGGCCCAGATGGGGACTAGATTCACCAGTTCCTGGTGAGGCCCAGGTGGTGACCAGAGTCCCCGGGTCTGGGAGAGGACCAGGTAAGGCCCAGATTCCCCAGGTCCAAGAGACCAACGTGAGGACCTGAATCACCAGGTGTGGGTGAGGCCCAGGTGGGCAACCCCACTCACCAGGTCCAGGGGAGGCCAACCTGCAGGCCAGAGTCACCAGATGCAGGTGAGGCCCTTGTGGGTACCGGACTCACCAGGTAAATGTGAGTCTACAAGAACACCACAGTCACCAGGTCCAGGTGTGAATCATTTGGGAACGAGAGTCACCAGGTCCAGGTGAGACCCAGGTGGGGACCACAGTCACCAGGTCCTGATTGAGGCCTAGGTGGGGGGACCAGAGTCATCAGGACCAGTTGAGGCCAAAGTGTGGAGCAAAATTATCATGTCCAGGTGAGGCCCAGGTGGGGAACAGAGTAACCATGTCCCATTGATGCCAGGTGGGAAAAGAGTCACAAGTTCCAGACGAGGCCTATGTGAAGAGTAGATTCATCAGGTCCTGTTGAGGCCCAGTTGAGGACCAGTGTCCACAGCTCCGGAGAGTCTCAGAGGGGGACCAGAGTCACCCGTTTTTGATGATATCCAGTGGGGACCAGAGTCACCACGTCAGGATGAGGCCCAGAGGGGGACGAGAATCACTAGCTCCAGGTGAGGCCCGATGTGGAACTGAGAAACCAGGTACCATGATGCCCATATGAGGACCTGAGTCACCAGGTCCATGTGAGGTCTCTGTGGGAACCAGTCACCTCGTCCAGGTGAGGCCCAGGTGGGACCACAGTCACCAGGTCCAGGTGAGGCCCAGGTATATAAGAGAGTATCGAGGTCCCAATGATGCCTAGGTTAGGACCAGAGTCAACAGGTCCAGGAGAGGCCGAAATACGGATCAGCGTCATTGTGTTCCAGGTGAGGTCAGATGGAGACCACAGGAACCAGGTCCAGGAGAGCCCCATATGGGAACCAGAGCCACGAGATCCAGGTGAGGTCCAGGTGGGACCACAGTCACAAGGTCCAGGTGAGGCGCAGGTGGCAACAGGATTCAACAAGTCCAGGTGATGCCTAGGTGGCGACCAGTCACCACGTCCAGGCGCGGACCAGCTAAGGACCAGATTCACCAGGCCGAAGTGAAGCCCAAAGGGTGACCAGAGTCACCAGGTAAGGGTGAGCCCCAGAGGGGGAACCAGAGTAACCTGTTTAGTTTGAGGCTCAGAACTGGACCAGAGGTCCCTGGTCAAAGTGAGGCCCAGGTGTGTAATAGCGTATCCAGGGTGAGGATCATTGGGTCCATCACCCAATGATGCCTGGGTGAGGACCAGAGTCACTGGGGCCATGCAGGCCCAGATGGGGAACAGAATCACTAGGTCCTGGTGAGGCATACAATAAGACCACAGTCAGCAGTATCAGCTGAGCCCCTTGCGGGAACCAGAATCACTCTACAGCTGAGTCCCAGGTCCAGGTGAGGCTCCCGTGAGGACCAGATTCATTAGGTCGAATTGAGGCATAGCTGGGGACAAAAGTCACCAGGTCTGGGTGCTGCCTAAGTTGGGCTAGATTCAGCAGTTCTGAGTTAGGTCAAAGTGGGGACGAGAGACGCCAGTTCCAGGTGAGGCCAAACTGAGTACCAGAGTCACCAGATCCATGTGAGGTCCATGTTTGAAAGAAAGTCACCAGGTCCGGGAGAGGTCCAGGTGGGGACCAGAGTCACCAGTTCCAGGTGAGGCCAAGAAGGAGTCCACAGAAATCAAGTCCAGGTGGGGAACAAAGTCACCAGGACTGGGTGAGGCCTAGATGGGGACCAGATACACAAGATCCAGGTGATATCCTGGTGGTGACCAGACTTACCAGTTCCGGGTGAGGACCAGGTAAGGACAAGATTCACCAGGTCCAAGTGAGGCCCACGTGGGGACCTGTGTCACCAGGCATAGGTGAGGCCCAGGTGGCAACCCCACTGACCAGGTCCAGGTGAGGCCAACCTGCAGGCCGTGCAGAGGAACCATGTCCCGATGATGACCATGTAGGGACCAGGCTTACCAGGTCCAAGTGAGGCCAACCTGCAGGCCATGCAGTGGAACCATGTCCCGATGATGCCCAGGTAGGGACCAGAGTCACCAGGTCGAAAAGAGGCCCAGATGGTGCATATTCACTAGGTCCAAGTGAGGCCCAGTTGAGGACCAGAGTCACCAGATCTGGTTGAGGCCTAGAAGGGTACCAGAATCACCTGGTCCAGGTGACATCCAGATGGGGACCACAGTCACCTGGTCAGGGTTGTCCCAGAGAGGTTCCAGAGTCATCATGTCCAGGTGAGGCTCAGGTGTGGAACAGAGTCACCAGGTCCCAATGATGCTCAGGTGAGGACCAGAGTCACCAGGTCTGGGTGACGCGCAGATAGGATCAGAGTCACCAGATCTTGTTGAGACCTAGAGGGGTAACAGATTCACCAGGTCCAGGTAAGGCACAGGTGGTGACCAGAGTCCCCGTTCTGGGAAAGGACCAGGTAAGGACCAGATTCACTAGGTCCAAGAGGCCCACGTGGACCTGAGTCACCAGGTATGGGTGAGGCCCAGGTGGCAATAACACTCACCAGGTCCAGGTGAGGCCAACCTGCAGGCCATGCAGTGGAACCATATCCCGATGATGCCCAGGTAGGGAAATATTTACCAGGTCCAGGTGAGGCCAACCTGCATGCCATGCACTGGAAACATATCAAGATGATGCCCAGGTAGAGACCAGACTTACCAGGTCCAGGGGAGGCCAACCTGCAGGGCATGCAGTGGAACCATATCCCGATGATGCCCAGGTATGGACCAGAGTCACCAGGTCCAAATGAGGCCCAGATGGAGCATATTCACTATGTACAGGTGAGTCCCCTTTGAAAACCAGAGTCACCAGATCTGTTTGAGTCCTAGGGGGTACCAGAATCACCTTGTCTATGTGACATCCAGATGGGGACCAGAGTCACTAGGTCAGGGTGAGGCCCAGAGCGGTTCCAGAGTCAACATTTCCAGGTGAGCCTCAGGTGTGGTACAGAGTCACCAGGTACCAATGATGCCCAGGTGAGGACAAGAGTCACCCGGTCTGGGTGACGCACAGATAGGATCAGACTCACCAGTCCGGGTGAGGCCAAGAAAGGGCACAGCAATCAGGTCCAGGTGGGGAACAAAGTCACCAGGACTGGGTGAGGCACAGATGGGGACCAGATTCACCAGGTCCAGGTGAGGCCCAGGTGGTGACAAGAGTCCCCGGGTTTAGGAGAGGACCGGGAAAGGACAAGATTCACCAGGTCCAAGAGGCCCACGTAGGGACTTGAGTCACCAGGTATGGGTGAGGCCCAGGTGGCAACCCCACTCACCAGGTCCTGGTTAGACCAACCTGCAGGCCAGAGTCACCAGATCCACGTGAGTCCCTAGTGGGGACCAGATTCACCAGGTAAAAGTGAGTCTACAAGAACGCCAGAGTCACCAGGTCCAGGCGTGGTTCATGTAAGAACGAGACCACCAGGTCCAGGTGTGACCCAGGTGGGGACCACAGTCACCAGGTTCAGTTTGAGGCCTAGGTGGGGGGATCAGAGTCATCAGGACCAGTTGAGGCCAAAGTGTGGAGCAAAGTTATCATGTCCAGGTGAGGCCCAGTGGGAACAGACTAACCATGTCCCATTGATGCCAGGTGGGAAAAGAGTCACAAAGTCCAGACGAGACCTAAGTGAGGAGTAGATTCACCAGGTCCAGTTGTGCCCAGATGAGGACCAGTGTCCCAGCACCGGGTGAGTCCCAGAGGGGGAACAGAGTCACCCGATTCTGGTGATATCCAAATGGGGACCAGAGTCACCATGTCAGGCTGAGGCCCAGAGGGGATCCAGCATCATCATGTCCAGGTGAGGCCAAGAAATAGTTCACAGCAATCAGGTCCAGGTGGGGAACAAAGTCACCAGACCAGGGTGAGACCCAGATGGGACCAGATTCACCAGGTCCAGGTGAGGCCCAGGTGGGGATAGAGTCCCCGGGTTTCGGAAAGGACCAGGTAACGACCAGATTCACTAGGTCCAAGAGGCTCACGTGGGGACCTGAGTCACCAGCTATGTGTGAGGCCTAGGTGGCAACCCCACTCACCAGGTCTAGGTGAGGCAAACCGGCGGGCCAGAGTCACCAGATCCAGGTGAGGCCCTAGTGGGGACTGGAGTCACCAGGTACATGTGAGTATACAAGAACACCACAGTCACCAGGTCCAGGTGTGGTTCATCTGGTGAAGTGAAGCCCAAAGGGTGACCAGAGTTACCAGGTAAGGGTGAGGCCCAAAGGGGAACCAGTAACTAGTTTAGTTTGAGTCCCAGAATGGGACGAGAGGTCCATGGTCAATGTGAGGCACAGGTGTGGAATAGAGTATCCAGGTCCTAATGATTCCTGGGTGAGGACCAGAGTCACTAGGGCCAACAGGCCCAGATGGGAACAGAATCGCTAGGACCAGGTGAGGCATAGAATAAGACCACAGTCAGCTATATCAGGTGAGCCCCTTGTGGGAACCAGAGCCACTCTATCCAGCTGAGTCCCAGGTCCATGTGAGGCCCACGTGAGGAGCAGATTCATCAGGTCGAATTGAGGCATAGCTGGGGACAAGAGTCACCAAGTCTGGGTGCGGCCGAGGTGGGGCAAGATTCAGCAGTTCTGAGTTAGGTCAAAGTGGGGACGAGAGATGTCAGATCCAGATGAGGCCAAACTGAGGACCAGAGTCACCAGATGCAGGTCAGGTCCAGGTGTGGACCAGAGTCAGAAGATCCAGGTGAAGTCCAGGTGGGGACCAGAGTCACCAGATCCAGGTGAAGCCAAGGTAGGGACCAGAGTCGCTAGGTCCAGATGAGACCCAGATGTGGACCAGAGTTACCAGGTACACGTGAAGCCCCGGTAGGGATCAGAGGCAACATGTCCATGTGAGGCTGGCTTGGGGACCATGGTCAACAGGTCTACTTGAGGCCCAGGTGTGGAACACCGTAAGCAGGTCCAGGTGAGTTCCCGGTGGTGACAAGAGTCCCCAGGTCCAGGTCAGGCCCATGTGGGCACCAGGATCACCACGTCCAGGGGAGGCACTTGAAAGAACCAGAGTCAACAGTTCGAGGTCAGGCGCAGGTGGCAACCATGGTCAGGAGGTCCAAGTCAGGCCAAAGTGGGGTTCACAGTCACTAGGGCACGGTGACACCCAGAGGGGGACCAGAGTCACCTGGTCCAGGTGAGGTCCAGTTGTGGATCACAGTCACCGGGTCCCAATTTTGCCCAGTTGAGGACCATGGTCAACAGGGCCAGGTGAGCCTCAGATGGGAACGAGAGCCCAAAATCCAGGTGAAGCCCAGGTGGGGACAACAGTCACCAGATCCAGGGTAGTCTCAGGCGCAGACCAGAATCACCAGGTCCAGGTGAGGTGCAGGTGGCAACCACACACAACAGGTACCGGTGAGGCCCTGGTGGGGACCAGAGTCACGAGGTACATGAGAAGCTAGAAACACTGCAGCCACCAGATCCACATGATGTCCATTGGGAACGAGAATCACCAGTTACAGGTGAGGATCAGGCAGGGATCTGAATCACATGTCCACGTGAGATCCAAGAGGGAACCAGTGCCACCATGTCCAGGTGTGGCCCAGGTGAAGACCAGAGTTAATAGGTCCGGCTGGGTCACTGTTAGTGAAGAGTGTAACCATATCCTGATGCTACCCAGGTGGGTACAAGAGACACCAGGTCCTGGTGAGGCCCAGGTGGGACCAGAGACATGAGGACCAGAGACATGAGGACCAGAGACATGAGGTCCCGATGGGAAACACAGACACCAGGTCAGGTGAGGCCATGCTTAGGATCCGAGTCACCAGTTACAGGTGAGACCCAGGTGGAGCCATAGTCACCAGGTCCAGATGAGGCGAAGGGGGAGAGCATATTCACTACGTCCCGTTGAGGCCCAGTAGAGGACCAGAGTCACCAGGTCTAGTTGAGGCATAGAGGGGTACCAGATTCACCTGGACTAGGTGCCTTCCAGATGGGGACCAGAGTCACCATGTCAGGGAGAGGCCCAGAGGGGATCCAGAGTCATCATGTCCAGGTGAGTCTCAGGTGTGGAACAGAGTATCCAGGTCATAATGGTCCACAGGTGAGGACCAGAGTCAACAGATCTGGGTGAGGCCCAGTTAGGATCAGAGTCAACAGTTCCAGGTGAGGCTAAGAAGGAGTCCACAGCAATCAGGTCCAGGTGGGGAAAAAAGTCACGAGGACTGGGTGAGGCCCAGATGGGGACACAGATTCACCAGGTCCAAGTGATTCCCAGGTGGTGACCAGAGTTACCAGATTCACCAGGTCCAGGTGATTCCCAGGTGGTGACCAGAATTACCAGATACACCAGGTCCAAGTCAGGCCCACGTAGGGGCCTGTGTCACCAGGTATGCGTGAGGCCCAAGTGGCAACCCCACTCACCAGGTCCAGGTGAGGCCTACCTGCAGGCCATGCAGTGGAACCAGGTCCCCATGATGCCCAGGTAGGGACCAGAGTAACCAGGTCCAAATGAGGCCAAGATGGAGCATATTCACTAAGTCCAGCCGAGTCCCAGTTGAGGACCCAGGACACCAGATCTGGTTGAGCCCTAGAGGGGTACCAGAATCACCTGGTCCAGGTGACATCCAGATGGGGACCAGAGTCACCAGGTCAGGATGAGGCCAAGAGAGGTTTCAGAGTCATCACGTCCAGGTGAGGCTCAGGTGTGGAACAGAGTCACCAGGTACCAATGATTTCCAGGTGAGGACCAGATTCACCAGGCCTGAGTCACGCACAGAGAGGATAAGAGTCACCAGTTCCAGGTGAGGCCAAGAAAGGGTCCAAAGCAATCAGCTCCAGGTGGGGAACAAAGTCACCAGGACTGGGTGAGGCCCAGATGGGGACCAGATTCACCAGGTCCAGGTGATTCCCAGGTGGTGACAAGGGTTATCTGTTCCGGGTGAAGACCAGGTAAGGACGAGATTCACCAGTTCCAAGTGAGGCCCACGTGAGACCTGTGTCACCAGGTATGGGTGAGGCCCAGATGGCAAGCCCACTCTCCAGGTCCAGGTGAGGCCTATCTGCAGGCCATGCAGAGGAACCGTGTCCCGATGATGCCCAGGTAGGGACCAGAGGTACGAGGTCCAGGTGACGCCAACCTGCAGACCATGCAGAGGAACCGTGTCCCGATGATGCCCAGGTAGGGACCAGAGTTACCAGGTCAAGAAGAGGCCAACCTGCAGACCATTATGTGGAACCATGTCCCGATGTTGCCCACGTAGGGACCAGAGTCACCAGGTCCAAATGAGGCACAGATGGAGCATATTCACTAGGTCCAGGTGAGGCTCAGTTGAGGACCAGAGGCCCCAGATCTGGTTGAGGCCCAGAGGGGTACTTGATTCACCTGGTCTAGGTGACATCCAGATGGGGACCAGAGTAACCATGTCAGGGTGAGGCCCAGAGGGGATCCAGAGTCATCATGTCCAGGTGAGGCTCAGGTGTAGAACAGAGTATCCAGGTCATAATTGTCCGAAGGTGAGGACCAGAGTCACCAGATCTGGGAAAGGCCCAGTTAGGATCAGAGTTACCACTTCCAGGTGAGGCCAAGAAGGTGTCCACAGCAATCAGGTCCAGGTGGGGAACAAAGTCACAGGTCTAGGTGATGCCCAGGTGGTGACCAGATTTACCAGTTCCGGGTGAGGACTAGGTAAGGACCAAATTCACCAGGTCCAAGTGAGGCCCACGTGGGGACCTGTGTCACCAGGCATGGGTAAGACCCAGGTGGGAACTCCACTCACTAGGTCAAGATGAGGCCTACCTGCAGGCCATGATGAGGAACCATGTCTTGATGATGCCCAGCTATGGACCAGAGTTACCAGGTCCAGGTGAGGCAAACCAGCAGGCCATGCAGTGGAACCATTTCCCGATAATGCCCAGTGAGTGACCAGAGTCACCATGTCCAAATGAGGCCCAGATGGAGCATATTCACTAGGTCCAGATGAGGCCCAGTTGAGGACAAGAGTCACCAGAACTGGTTGAGGCCTAGAGGGGTTCCAAAATCCCCTGGTCCAGGTGACATCCAGATGGGGACCAGATCACCAGGTCAGGGTGAGGCCCAGAGAGGTCCCAGAGACATCATGTCCAGGTGAGGCTCAGGTGTGGAACAGAGTAACCAGGTACCAATGATGCCCAGGTGAGGACCAGAGTCACCAGGTCTCGGTGACGCACAGATAGGATCAGAGTCACCAGTTCCAAGTGAGGCCTAGAAAGAGTCCAGAGCAATCAGTTCCAGGTGGGAAACATAGTCACCAGGACTGGGTTAGGCCCAGATGGGGACCAGATTCACCAGGTCCACATGAGGCCCAGGTTGTGACCAGATTCCCCGGGTCTGGGAGAAGACCAGGTAAGGGCCAGATTCACCAGGTCCAAGAGGCCCACGTGGGGACCTGAGTCCAGGTATGTGTGAGGCCCAGGTGGCATCCCACTAACCAAGTCCAGGTGAGGCCAACCTGCAGGCCAGAGTCACCAGATCCAGGTTAGGCCCTAGTGGGGACCGGAGTCACCAGGTAAATGTGAGTCTACAAGTACACCACAGTCACCAGGTCCAGGTGTGGTTCATGTGTGAACGAGAGTCACCAGGTCCAGGTGAGACCCACGTGGGGACGACAGTCTCCAGGTCCAGATTGAGGCCTCGGTTGGGGGACGAAGGTCATCAGGACCAGTTGAGGCCAAAGTGCGGAGCAAAGTTATCATGTCCATGTGAGGCCCAGGTGCGGAACAGAGTAACCATGTCCCATTGTTGCCAGGTGGGAAAAGAGTCACAAGGTCCAGACGAGGCCTAAGTGAGGAGTAGATTCACCAGGTCCTGTTGAGGCCCAGTTGAGGACCAGTGACCCCAGCTCCGGGTGAGTCCCGAGGGGGACCAGAGTCACCCGGTTTTGGTGATATCCAGGGGGGGACCAGAGTCAGCACGTCAGGGTGAGGCCCAGAGGGGGACGAGAATCACTAGGTCCAGGTGAGGCCCCGATGTGGAACTCAGAAACCAGGTCCCATGATATCCATATGAGGACCTGAGTCACCAGATCCAGGTGAGGTCCCTGTGGGAACCAGTCACCTCGTCCAGGTGAGGCCCAGGTGGGACCACAGTCACAAGGTCCAGGTGAGGCCCTAGTATATAAGAGAGTATCCAGGTCCCAATGATGCCCAGGTAAGGACAAGAGTCAACAGGTCCAGGAGAGGACCAAATATGGATCAGAGTCATTGTGTTCCAGGTGAGGCCAGATGGAGACCACAGGAACCAGGTCCAGGAGAGCCCCATATGAGAACCAGAGCCACCAGATCCAGGTGAGGTCCAGGTGGGACCACAGTCACAAGGTCCTGGTGAGGTGCAGGTGGCAACAGGATTCACCAAGTCCAGGTGAGACCCAGGTGGCGACCAGTCACCAGATCCAGGTGCGGACCAGCTAAGGACCAGATTCACCAGGTACAAGTGAAGCCCAAGGGTGACCAGAGTCACCAGGTAAGGGTGAGGCCCAGAGGGGATACCAGAGTAACCAGTTTAGTTTGAGGCCCAGAATGGGACCAGAGGTCCCTGGTCAAAGTGAGGCCCAGGTGTGGCATAGAGTATCCAGTTCCCAATGATTCCAGGTTGAGGACCAGAGTCACTAGGGCCATGCAGGCCCAGATGGGGAACAGAATCACCAGGTCCTAGTGAGGCATAGAATAAGACCACAGTCACCAGTATCAGGTGAGCCCCTTGTGGGAACCAGAGCCACTCTATGCAGCTGAGTCCCAGGTCCATGTGAGGCCCACGTGAGGACCAGATTCATTAGGTCAAATTGAGGCATAGCTGGGGACAAGAGTTACCAGGTCTGGGTGCGGCCTAGGTGGGGCAAGATTCAGCAGTTCTGAGTTAGTTCAAAGTGGGGACGAGAGACACCAGGTCCAGGTGAGGCCAAACTGAGGACCAGAGTCAGCAGATCCAGGTGAGGTCCATGTTGGAAAGAGAGTCACCAGGTGCAGGAGAGTTCCAGGTGGGGACCAGAGTCACCAGATCCAGGTGAAGGCCAGGTGGGGACCAGAGTCACCAGATCCAGGTGAAGCCCAGGTGGGGACCAGAGTCACTAGGTCCAGATGAGGCCCAGGTGAGGACCAGAGTTACCAGGTACACGTGAGGCGCTGGTAGGTATCAGAGGCAACTGGTCCATGTGAGGCAGGCTTGGGGACCATGGTCAAGAGTTCTACTTGAGGCCCAGTGTGGAACACTGTAACCAGGTCCAAGTGAGTCCCCGGTGGTGACAAGAGTCACCAGGCCCAGGTGAGACCCAGGTGGGAACCAGGATCACCAGCTACAGGGGAGGCCCTTGAAAGAACCAGAGTCAACAGTTCGAGGTAACGCACAGGTGGCAACCAGGGTCAGCAGGTCCAAGTCAGGCCAAAGTGGGGTTCACAGTCACTAGAGCACGGTGAGACCCACAGGGGGAACAGAGTCACCTGCTCCACGTGAGGTCCAGGTGTGGAACACAGTCACCGGGTACCATTTTTCCGTGATGAGGACCATGGTCAACAGGGCTAGGTGAAGCCCAGGTGGGGACCACAGTCACCAGATCCAGGGTAGTCTCAGGTGCAGACCAGAATCACCAGGTCCAGGTGTGGTGCAGGTGGCAACCAAACTAACCCGGTCCCGGTAAGGCACTGGTGGGGACCAGAGTCACGAGGTACATGAGAAGCTACAAACAGATGGGATCCCTGGGTGGCGCAGCGGTTTGGCGCCTGCCTTAGGTCCCGGGCGCGATCATGGAGACCCGGGATCGAATCCCACGTCGGGCTCCTGGTGCATGGTTCCTGCTTTTCCCTCTGGCTGTGTCTCTGCCTCTATCTCTCTCTGTGACTATCATAAATAAATAAAAATTAAAAAAAAAGATGCTAGAAACAATGGGGCCAACAGGTCCACATGATATCCATGTGGGAATGAGAATCACCAGTTACAGGTGAGGACCATGTGGGGATCCGACTCACCATATCCAGGTGAGACCCAGGTGGGAAACAGTGACACCATGTCCAGGTGTGGCCCAGGTGAAGACCAGAGTTAATAGGTCCGGATGGGTCACTGTTAGTGAACAGTGTAACCATATCCTGATGCTAACCAGGTGGGTACCAGAGACACCAGGCCCTGGTGAGGCCCAGGTGGGACCAGAGACATGAGGTCCAGGTGAGGTCCCTATGGGAACCACAAACACCAGGTCAGGTGAGGCCATGCTTAGAATCAGAGTCACCAGTTACAGGTGAGGCCCAGTTAGAGCCAGAATCACCTGGTAAAGAGAGGCCAAAGTCAGGACCAAAGTTACCAGGATCAGGTCAGTCCCAGTGGGGAACAGAGTAACCATGTCCCGATGATGCCCAGATAGAACCAGCGTCACCAGGTCGAGATGAGGCGCAGGTGGGGAGCATATTCACTAGGTCTCGTTGAGGCCCTGTTGAGGACCAGAGTCACCAGGTCTAGTTGAGGCCTAGAGGGGTACGAGATTCACCTGGTCTAGGTGACATCCAGATGCGGACCAGAGTCACAATGTCAGGCTGAGGCCCAGAGGGGATCCAGAGTCATCATGTCCAGGTGAGGCTCAGGTGTGTAACAAAGTATCCAGGTCATAATGGTCCACAGGTGAGGACCAGAGTCACCAGATCTGGGTGAGGCTCAGTTAGGATCAGAGTCACCAGTTCCAGTTGAGGCCAAGAAGGAGTCCACAGCAATCAGGTCCAGGTGGGGAAGAAAGTCAACAGGACTGTTGAGGTCCAGATGGGGACCAGATTCACCCTGTCCAGGTGATTCCCAGGTGGTGACCAGGATTACCAGGTCCGGGTGAGGACCATAAGGACCAGATTCACCAGGTCCAAGTGAGGCCCACGTGGGGACCTGTGTCACCAGGTATGGGTGAGCCCCAGGTGGCAACCCCAGTCTCTAGGACCAGGTGAGGCCAACCTGGAGGCCATGCAGAGGAACCGTGTCCCGGTGATGCCCAGGTAGGGACCAGAGTTAGCAGGTACAGCTGAGGCCAACCTGCAGGCCATGCAGTGGATCCATGTCCCGATGATGCCCAGGTAGGGACCAGAGTCACCAGGTCCAAATGAGGCCCAGATGGAGCATATTCAATAGGTCCAGGTGAGGCCCAGTTGAGGACCAGAGTCACCAGAACTGGTTCAGGCCTAGAGGGGTACCAGAATCGCCTGGTCCGTGTGACATCCAGATGGAGACCAGAGTCACCAGGTCAGGGTTAGGCCCAGAGTGGTTCCAGAGGCCAGAGCCTCATGTCCAGGTGAGGCTCAGGTGTGGAACAGAGTCACCAGGTACCAATTATGCCCAGGAGAGGACCAGAGTCACCAGGTCTGGGTGACACTCAGATAGGATCAGAGTCCCCATGTCCAGGTAAGGCCATGAAAGAGTCCACAGCAATCAGGTCAAGGTGGGGCACAAAGTCACCAGGACTGAGTGAGGCCAAGATGGGGTCGGATTCACCAGGTCGAGGTGAGGCCCAGGTGGTGACCAGAGTCCCCGGGTCTGGGAGAGGACCAGGTAAGGACCAGATTCACCAGGTCCAGGAGACCCACGTGGAGACCTGAGTCACCAGGTATGGGTGAGTCCCAAGTGGCATCCCCACTAACCAGGTCCATGTGAAGCCAACCTCCAGGCCAAGTCACCCGATCCACGTGAGGACCGAGTGGGGACTGGAGTCACCAGTTAAAAGTGATTCTACAAGAACAACACAGTCATCAGATCCTGGTGTGGTTCATGTGGGAACGAGAGTCACCAGGTCCAGGTGAGACCCAGGTGGGGACCACAGTCACCAGGTCCAGATTGAGGCCTAGGTCGGGGGACCAGAGTCATCAGGACCAGTTGAGGCCAAAGTGTGGAGCAAAGTTATCATGTCCATGTGAGGCCCAGGTGGGGAACAGAGTAACCATGTCCCAAAGATGCCAGGTGGGAAAAGAGTCACAAGGTCCAGACGAGGCCTTAGTGAGGAGTAGATTCACCAGGTCCTGTTGAGGCCCAGTTGAGGACCAGTGTCCCCAGCTCCGGGAGAGTCCCAGAGGGGGACCAGAGTGACCCGGGTCTGGTGATATCCAGGTGGGGACCTGAGTCACCACGTCAGGGTGAGGCCCAGACGGGGACGAGAATCACTAGGTCCAGGTGAGGCCCCGATGTGTAACTGAGAACCCAGGTCCCATGATGCCCATATGAGGACCTGAATCACCAGGTCCAGGTGAGGTCCCTGTGGGAACCAGTCACCTCGTCCAGGTGAGGCCCAGGTGGGACCACAGTCACCAGGTCCAGGTGAGGCCCAGGTATATAAGAGAGTATCCAGGTCCCAATGTTGCCCAGGTAAAGACCAGTGACAACAGGTCCAGGAGAGGCCCAAATATGGATCAGAGTCATTGTGTTCCAGGTGAGGCCAGATGGAGACCACAGGAACCAGGTCCAGGAGAGCCCCATATAGGAACCAGAGCCACCAGATCCAGGTGAGGTCCAGGTGGGACTACAGTCACAAGGTCCAGGTGAGGCGCAGGTGGCAACAGGATTCACGAAGTCCAGGTGAGGCCCAGGTGGTGACCAGATTTACCAGTTCCGGGTGAGCACTAGGTAAGGACCACATTCACCAGGTCAAGTGAGGCCCACGTGGGGACCTGTGTCACCAGGCATGGGTAAGACCCAGGTGGGAACCCCACTCTCCAGGTGAAGATGTGGCCAACCTGCAGGCCATGCAGAGGAACCATGTCCCGATGATGCCCAGGTAGCGACCAGAGTTACCAGGTCCAAGTGAGGCCAACCAGCAGGCCATGCAGTGGAACCATGTCCCGGTAATGCCGAGGTAGGGATCAGAATCACCATGTCCAAATGAGGCCCAGATGGAGCATATTAACTATGTCTAGGTGAGGCCCAGTTGAGGACCAGAGTCACCAGATCTGGTTGAGCCCTATAAGGGTACCAGAATCACCTGGTTCAGGTGACATCGAGATGGGGACCAGAGTCCCCAGGTCAGGGTGAGGCCCAGAGAGGTTCCAGAGTCATCATGTCCAGGTGAGGCTCAGGTGTGGAACAGAGTCACCAGGTACCAATGATGCCCAGTTGAGGACCAGATTCACCAGGTCTGGGTGATGCGCAGATAGGATCTGAGTCACCAGTTCCAGGTGAGGCCAAGAAGGCGTCCACAGCAATCAGGTCGATGTGGGGAACAAAGTCACCAGGACTGGGTGAGGCCAGATGGGGACCAGATTCACCAGGCCCAGGTGATTCCCAGGTGGTGACCAGAGGTACCAGTTCCGGGGAAGGACCAGGTAAGGACCAGGTCCAATTGAGGCCCAGGTGGGGACCTGTGTCACCATGAACGGGTGAGGCACAATTGGCAACACCACTCACCAGGTCCAGGTGAGGCCAACCTGCAGGTGATGGAGAGGAACCGTGTCCCGATGATGCCCAGGTAGGGACCAGAGTTACCAGGTCCAGGTGAGGCCAACCTGCAGGTGATGGAGAGGAACCGTGTCCCGATGATGCCCAGGTAGGGACCAGAGTTACCAGGTCCAGGTGAGGCCAACCTGCAGGCCATGCAGTGTAACCATGTCCCGATGATGCCCAGGTAGGGACCAGAGTCACCAGGTCCAAATGAGGCCCACATGGAGCATATTCACTAGGTCAGGTGAGGCCCAGTTGAGGACCAGAGGCACCAGATCTCGTTGAGGACTAGAGGGGTACGAGAATCCCCTGGTCCAGGTGACATCCAGATGGGGACCACAGTCACCAGGGAAGGGTGAGGCCCAGAGAGGTTCCAGAGTCATCATGTCCAGGTGAGGCTTAGGTGTAGAACAGAGTCACCAGGTACCAATGATGCCCAGGTGAGTACCAGAGTCACCAGGTCTGGGTGACACACAGATATGATCAGTCACCAGTTCCAGGTGAGGCCAAGAAGGAGTCCACAGCAATCAGGTCCAGGTGGGGAACAAAGTCACCAGGACTGGGGGAGGCCCTGATCAGGACCAGATTCACCAGGTCCAGGTGATTCCCAGGTGGTGACCAGAGTTACCAGTTCCGGGTGAGGACCAGGTAAGTACCAGATTCACCAGGTCGAAATGAGGCCCACGTGGGGACCTGTGTCACCAGGTATAGGTGAGGCTCAGGTGGTAACCCCACTCACCAGGTCCAGGTGAGTCCAACCTGCGGGCCATGCAGAGGAACCGTGTCCCTATTATGCCCAGGTAGGGACCAGAGTTACCAGGTCCAGGTGAGGCCAACCTGTAGGCCATGCAGTGAAACCATGTCCCGATGATGCCCAGGTAGAGACCAGAGTCACCAGGTCAAAATGAGGACCAGGGGCAACCCCGGTGGCGCAGCGGTTTAGCGCCGCCTGCAGCCCAGAGCGTGATCCTGGAGACCCTGGATCGAGTCCCACGTCAGGCTCCCTGCATGGAGCCTGCTTCTCCCTCTGCCTGTGTCTCTGCCTCTCTCTCTCTCTCTCTCTCTCTCTCTGCATCTCTATGAATAAATAAATAAAAAAAATCAAAATGAGGACCAGATGGGGCATATTCACTAGGTCCCGGTGAGGCCCAGTTGAGGACCAGAGTCACCAGATCTGGTTGAGTCCTAGAGGGGTACCAGAATCACCTGACCCAGGTGACATCCAGATGGAGACCAGAGTCACCAGGTCAGGGTGACACACAGGGAGTTTCCAGAGTCATCATGTCCAGGTGAGACTCAGGTGTGGAACAGAGTCAACAGGTACCAATGATGCCCAGGGTAGGACCAGAGTCACCAGATCTCGGTGACTCGCAGATAGGATCGGAGTCACCAGTACCAGGTGAGGCCAAGAAAGAGTCCACATCAATCAGACCCAGGTGGGGAACAAAGTCACCAGGACTGTGTGAGGCCGAGATGGGGACCAGATTCACCAGGTCCAGGTGAGGCCCAGGTGGTGACCAGAGTCCCCGGGTGTGGGAGAGGACCAGGTAAGAACAAGATTCACCAGGTCCAAGAGGCCCACGTGGGGACCTGAGTCACCAGGTAAGGGTGAGGCCCAGGTGGCATCCCCACTCACCAGGTCCAGGTGAGGCCAACTTGCAGGCCAGAGTCACCAGATCCAGGTGAGGCCCCAGTGGGGACCGAAGTCACCAGGTAAATGTGAGTCTACAAGAACACCACAGTCACCAGGTCCAGGTGTGGTTCATGTGGGAACGAGAGTCACCAGGTCCAGGTGAGACCCAGGTGTGGACCACAGTCACCAGTTCCAGATTGAGGCCTAGGTGAGGGGATCAGATTCATCAGGACCAGTTGAGGCCAAAGTGTGGAGCAAAGTTATCATGTCCAGTTGAGACCTAGTTGGGGAACAGAGTAACCATGTCCCATTGATGCCATTTGGGAAAAGAGTCACAAGGTCCAGACGAGGCCTAAGTGAGGAGTAGATTCACCAGGTCCTGTTGAGGCCCAGTTGAAGACCAGTGTCCCCAGCTCTGGGTGAGTCCCAGAGGGGGCCCAGAGTCACCCGGTTCTGGTGATATCCAGGTGGGGACCAGAGTCACTACGTCAGGGTGAGGCCCAAAGGGGGACGAGAATCACTAGGTCCAGGTGAGGCTCCAATGTGGACCTGAGAACCCAGGTCCCATGATGCCCATATGAGGACCTGAGTCACCAGGTCCAGGTGAGGCCCAGGTGGGACCACAGTCACAAGGTCCAGGTGAGGCGAAGGTATATAAGAGAGTATCCTGGTCCCAATGATGCCCAGGTAAGGACCAGAGTCAACAGGTCCAGGAGAGGTCCAAATATGGATCAGAGTCATTGTGTTCTAAGTGAGACCAGAAGGAGACCACAGGAACCAGAACCAGGAGAGCGCCATATGGGAACCAGAGCCACCAGATCTAGGTGAGATCCTGGTGGGACCACAGTCACAAGGTCCAGGTGAGGCGCAGGTGACAACGGGATTCACCAAGTCCAGGTGAGGCCCAGGTGGCGACCTGTCACCAGATCCAGGTGTGGACCAGCTAAGGACCAGATTCACCAGGCCCAAGTGAAAACCAAGGGGTGACCAGAGTCACCAGGTAAGGGTGAGGCCCAGTTAGCATCAGAGTCAGCAGTTCCAGGTTAGCCATGAAGGTGTCCACAGCAATCAGGTCCAGGTGGGGAAGAAAGTCAACAGGACTAGGTGAGGCCCAGATGGGGACCAGATTCACCAGGCCCAGGTGATTCCCATGTGGTGACCAGAGTTACCAGTTCCGGGTGACCACCAGGTAAGGACCAGATTCACCAGGTCCAAGTGAGGCCCACGTGGGGACCTGTGTCACTAGGCAAGGGTGAGGCCCAGGTGACAAACCCACTCTCCAGTTCCAGGTGAGGCTAACCTGCAGGCCATGCTGAGGAACCAGGTCCCAAAGATGCTCAGGTAGGGACGAGAGTTACCAGGTCCAGGTGAGGCCAACCTACAGGCCATGCAGTGGAACCATGTCCCGATGATGCCAGGTAGGGACCAGAGTTACCAGGTCCAAATGAGGCCCAGATGGAGCATATTCACTAAGTCCAGGTGAGGCCCAGTTGAGGACCAGAGTCACAAGACCTGGTTGAGGCTCAGAGGGGTACCAAAATCGCCTGCTCCAGGTGACATCCAGATGGGGACCAGAGTCACCAGGACAGGGTGAGGCCCAGAGAGGTTCCAGAGTCATCATGTCCAGGTGAGGCTCAGGTGTGGAACTGAGTCACCAGGTACCAAGATGCCCACATGAGGACCAGAATCAACAGATCTGGGTGACGCGCAGATAGGATCAGAGTCACCAGTTGCAGGTGAGGCAAAGAAAGAGTCCACAGCAATCAGTTCCAGGTGGGGAACAAAGTAACCAGGACTGGGTGAGGCCCAGATGGGGACCAGTTTCCCTTCTCCAGGTGAGGCCCAGGTGATGACCAGAGTCCCCAGGTTGGGAGAAGACGAGGTAAGGACCAGATTCACCAGGTCCAAGAGGCCCACGTGGGGACCTGAGTCACCAGGTATCGGTGAGCCACAGGTGGCAATCCCACTCACCAGGTTCAGGTGAGGCCAACCTGCAGGCGATGCGCAGAACCATGTCCCGATGATGCCTAGTTAGGGACCCGAGTCACCAGGTCCAAATGAGGCCAAGATGGAGCATATTCACTAAGTCCACGTGAGGCCCAGTTGAGGACCAGAATCACCAGATCTGCTTGAGGACTAGATGGGAAACAGAATCACCCAGTCCAGGTTACGTCCTAATGGGGACCAGAGTCACCAGGTCAGGGTGAGGCCCAGAGAAGTTCCAGAGTCATCATGACCAGGTGAGGCTCAGGTGTGGAACAGAGTCACCAGGTACGAATGATGCCCAGGTAAGGACCAGAGTCAACAGGTCTGGGTGACGCGCAGATAGGATCAGAGTCACCAGTTCCAGGTGAGGCCAAGAAAGAGTCCACAGCAATCAGGTCAAGGTGTGGAACAAAGTCATCAAGAATGGGTGAGGCACAGATTGGGACCAGATTCACCAGATCCAGGTGAGGCCCAGGTGGTGACCAGAGTCATCGGGTCTGGGAGAGGACCAGGTAAGGACCAGATTCACCAGGTCCAAGAGGCTCACATGGGGACCTGAGTCACCAGGTAAATGTGAGTCTACAAGAACACCACAGTCACCAGGTCCAGGTGTGGTTCATGTGGGAACGAGATTCACCAGGTCCAGGTGAGACCCAGGTGGGGACCATAGTCCCCAGGTCCAGATTGAGGACTAGGTAGGGGGACCAGAGTCATCAGGACTTGTTGATGCCAAAGTGTGGAGCAAAGTAATCATGTCCAGGTGAGACCCAGGTGGGAAACAGAGTAACCATGTCCCATTGATGCCAGGTGGGAAAAGAGTCACAAGGTGCAGACGAGGCCTAAGTGAGGAGTAGATTCACCAGGTCCTGTTGAGGCCCAGCTGAGGACAAGTGTCGACAGCCCCGGGTGATTCCCAGAGGGGGACCAGAGTCTCCCGGTCCTGGTGATATCCAGGTGGGGACCAGAGTCAGAGTCGTCCAGGTGAGGCCCCGATGTGGAACTCAGAAACCAGGTCCAATGATGCCCATATGAGGACCTGAGTCACCAGGTCCAGGTGAGGTCCCTGTGGGAACCAGTCACCTCGTCCAGGTGAGGCCCAGGTGGGATCACAGTCACCAGGTCCAGGTGAGGCCCAGGTATATAAGAGAGTATCCAGGTCCCAGTGATTCCCATGTAGAACCAGAGTCACCAGATCCAGATGAGGCGCAGGTGGGGAGCATGTTCACTAGGTCCCCGTGAGGCCCAGTTCAGGACAAGAGTCACCAGGTCAAGTTGAGTCCTAGAGGGATACCAGATTCACCCAGTCTAGGTGACATCCTGATGGGGACCAGAGTCATCATGTCAGGGTGAGGCCCAGAGGGGATCCAGAGTCATCATGTCCAGGTGAGGCTCAGGTGTGGAACAGAGTATCCAGGTCCTAATGGTCCATAGGTGAGGACCAGAGTCACCAGATCTGGGTGAGGCCCAGTAAGGATCAGAGTCACCAGTTCCAGGTGAGGCCAAGAAGGAGTCCAAAGCAATCAGGTCCAGGTGGGGTGACAAAGTCACCAGGACTGGATGAGGACCAGATGGGGACCAGACTAACCAGGTTCATGTGATTCCCAGGTGGTGACCCGAGTTAGGAGTTCCGGGTGAGGACCAGGTAAGGACCAGATTCACCACGTCCAAGTGAGGCCCACGTGTGGACCTGTGTCACCAGGTATGGGTGAGCCCCAGGTGGCAACCCCACTCCCTAGGTCCTGGTGAGGCCAACCTGGAGGCCATGCAGAGGAACCGTGTCCCGATGATGCCCAGGTAAGGACCAGAGTTACCAGGTCCAGCTGAGGCCAACCTACAGGCCATGCAGTGGATCCATGTCCCGATGATGCCCAGGTAGGGACCAGAGTCACCAGGTCCAAATGAGGCCCAGATGGAGCATATTCAATAGGTCCAGGTGAGGCCCAGTTGAGGACCAGAGTCACCAGAACTGGTTGAGGCCGAGAGGGGTACCAGAATCACCTGGTCCATGTGACATCCAGATGGAGACCAGAGTCACCAGGTCAGGGTTAGGCCCAGAGTGGTTCGAGAGTCCAGAGCCTCATGTCCAGGTGAGGCTCAGGTGTGGAACAGAGTCACCAGGTACCAAGGATGCCCAGGTGAGGACCAGAGTCACCAGGTCTGGGTGACAAGCAGATAGGATCAGAGTCACCAGGTCCAGGTGAGGCCATGAAAGAGTCCACAGCAATCAGGTCAAGGTGGGGAACAAAGTCACCAGGACTGAGCGAGGCCCAAATGGGGACCGGAATCACCAGGTCCAGGTGAGGCTCACGTGGTGACCAGAGTTCCCGGGTCTGGGAGAGGACAAGGTAAGGACCAGATTCACCAGGTCCAAGAGGCACAGGTGGAGACGTGAGTCACCAAGTATGGGTGAGACCCAAGTGGCATCCCCACTAACAAGGTCCATGTGAGGCCAACCTGCAGGCCAAGTCACCCGATTCACGTGAGGCCCTAGTGGGGACTGGAGTCACCAGTTAAAAGTGATTCTACAAGAACAACCCAGTCACCAGGACCTGGTGTGGTTCATGTGGGAACGAGAGTCACCAGGTCCAGGTGAGACCCAGGTGGGGACCACAGTCACCAGGTCCAGATTGACGCCTAGGTCGGGGGACCAGAATCATCAGGACCAGTTGAGGCCAAAGTGTGGAGCAAAGTTATCATGTCCATGTGAGGCCCAGGTGGGAAGAGTAACCATGTCCCATTGATGCCAGGTGGGAAAAGATTCACAAGGTCCAGACGAGGCCTTAGTGAGGACAGATGCACCAGGTCCTGTTGAGGCCCAGTTGAGGAGCAGTGTCCCCAGCTCCGGGTGACTCCCAGAGGGTGACCAGTGTCACGCGGTTCTGGTGACATCCAGGTGGGGAGAAGAGTCACCATATCAGGGTGAGGCACAGAGGGGGACGAGAATCACTAGGTACAGATGAGACCCCGATGTGGAACTGAAAACCCTGGTCCCATGATGCCCATATGAGGACCTGAGTCACCAGGTCCAGGTGAGGTCCCTGTGGGAACCAGTCACTTCGTCCAGGAGAGGCCCAGGTGGGACCACAGTCACCAGGTCCAGGTGAGGCCCAGGTGTATAGAGAGTATCCAAGTCCCAATGATGACCAGGTAAGGACCAGAGCCAACAGGTCCAGGAGAGGACCATATATGGATCAGAGTCATTGTGTTCCAGGTGAGGCCAGATGGAGACCACAGGAACAAGGTCCAGGAGAGCCCCATATGGGAACCAGAGCCACCAGATCCAGGTGAGGTCCAGTTGGGACCACAGTCAGAAGGTCCAGGTGAGGCGCAGGTGGCAACAGGATTCACCAAGTCCAGGTGAGGCCCAGGTGGCCACCAGTCACCAGATCCAGATGCGGAGCAGCTAAGGACCAGATTCACCAGGCCCAAGTGAAGCCCAAGGGGTGACCAGAGTCACCAGGTAAGGGTGAGGCCCAGAGGGGAACCAGAGTAACCAGTTCAGTTTGAGGCCCAGAATAGGACCAGAGGTCCCTGGTCAAAGTGAGGCCCAGATGTGGAATAGAGTATCTAGGTCCCAATGATGCCTGGGTGAGGACCAGAGTACTAGGGCCATGCAGGCCCAGATGGGGAACAGAATCACTAGGTCCTGGTGAGGCATAGAATAAGACCACAATCACCAGTATCAGGTGTGCCCCTTGTGGGAACCAGAGCCACTCTATCCAGCTGAGTCCTAGGTCCATGTGAGCCCCACGTCAGGACCAGATTCATCAGGTTGAATTGAGGCATAGCTGGGGACAAGAGTCACCAGGTCTCTGTGCGGCCTAGGTGGGGCAAGATTCAGCAGTTCTGAGTTAGGTCAAAGTGGGGACGAGAGACACCAGCTCCAAGTGAGGCCAAACTGAGGACCAGAGTCACCAGATCCAGGTGAGGTCCATGTTGGAAAGAGAGTCACCAGGTCCAGTAGAGGTCCAGGTGGGGACCAGAGTCACCAGATCCAGGTGAAGTCCAGGTGGGGACCAGACTCACCAGATCCAGGTGAAGCCCAGGTGGGGACCAGAGTCACTAGGTCCAGATGAGGCCCAGGTGAGGATCAAAGTTACCAGATACACGTGAGCCCCCGGTGGGGATCAGAGCCAAAAGTTCCACGTGAGGCCGGCTTGGGGACCATCGTCAACAGGTCTACGTGAGGCCCAGGTGTGGAACAAAGTAATCATGTCCAGGTGAGTCCCCGGTGGTGAGAAGAGTCACCACGTCCAGGTGAGGACCAATTGGGGACCAGGATCACCAGGTACAGGGGAGGCCCTTGAGAGAACCAGAGTCAACAGTTTGAGGTCAGGCGCAGGTGGCAACCAGGGTCAGCAGGACCAAGTCAGGCCAAAGTGGGGTTCACAGTCACTAGGGCAAAGTGAGAACCAGAGGGGGACCAGAGTCACCTTTTCCAGGTGAGATCCAGTTGTGGAATACAGTCACCGGGTCCCAATTCTGCACAGTTGAGGACCATGGTCAACAGGGCCAGGTGAGGCCCAGATGGGGACCGGAGTCCCCAAATTCAGGTGAAGCCCAGGTGGGGACCACAGTCACCAGATCCAGGGTAGTCTCAGGTGGACACCAGAATCACCAGGTCCTGGTGACGTGCAGGTGGCAACCACACTCACCAAGTCCCGGTGAGGCCCCGGTGGGGACCAGAGTCACGAGGTACATGAGAAGCTAGTAACACTGCAGCCACCAGGTCCACATGATGTCCATGTGGGAACGAGAATTACAAGTTACAGGTGAGGAGCAGGTGGGGATCCGAGTCACCATGTCCAGGTGAGACCCAGGTGGGAACCAGTGTCACCATGTCCAGGTGTGGCCCAAGTGAAGACCAGAATAATAGGTCTGGCTGGGTCACTGTTTTGAACAGTGTAACCATATCCTGATGGTACCCAGGTGGGTACCAGAGACACCAGGTCCTGGTGAGGCCCAGGTGTAACCGGAGACATGAGGTCCAGGTGAGGTCTCGATGGGAACCACAGTCACCAGGTCAGGTGAGCCCATGCATAGGATCAGAGTCACCAGGTACAAGTGAGGCCCAGGTGGAGCCAGAGTCACCTGGTACAGAAGAGGCCAAAGTCAGGACCAGAGTTACCAGGATCAGGTCACTCCCAGTGGGTAATACAGTAACCATGTCCCAATGATGCCCAGGTAGAATCAGAGTCACCAGGTCCAGTGAGGCGCAGGTGGGGAGAATATTCACTAGGTCCAGGTGAGGCCCAGATGAGGACCAGAGTCACCAGGTCTAGTTGACGCCTAGAGGGGTACCAGATTCACCTGGTCTAGGGGACATCCAGATGGGGACCAGAGTCACAATGTCAGGGTGAGGCCCAGAGGGCATCCAGAATCATCATGTCCAGGTGAGGTTCAGGTGTGGAACAGAGTATCCAGGTCATAATGGTCCACATGTGAGGGCCAGAGTCACCAGATCTGGGTGAGGCCCAGTTAGGAGCAGAGTCACAAGTTCCAGTTGAAGCCAAGAAGGAGCCCACAGCAATCAGGTCCAGGTGGGGATCAAAGTCACCAGGAATGGGTGAGGCGCAGATGGGGATCAGATTCACCAGGTCCAGGTGATTCCCAGGTGGTGACAAGGGTTACCAGTTCCGGGTGAGGACCAGGTAAGGACCAGATTCACCAGGTCCAAGTGAGGCCCACGTGAGACCTGTGTCACCAGGTATGGGTGAGTCCCAGGTGACAAGCCCACTCACCAGGTCTAGGTGAGGCCAACCTGCAGGCCATGCAGAGGAACCGTGTCCCGATGATGCCCAGGTAGGGACCAGAGGTACGAGGTCCAGGTGACGCCAACCTGCAGGCCATGCAGAGGAACCGTGTCCCGATGATGCCCAGATAGGGACCAGAGTTACCAGGTCAAGAGGAGGCCAACCTGCAGACCATTATGGGAACCATGTCCCGATGTTGCCCACGTAGGGACCAGAGTCACCTTTCCAAATGAGGCCCAGATGGAGCATATTCACTAGGTCCAGGTGAGGCCCAGTTGAGGACAAGAGTCACCAGAACTGGTTGAGCCCTAGAGGGGTTCCAGAATCCCCTGGTCCAGGTGACATCCAGATGGAGACCAGATCACCAGGTCAGGGTGAGGCCCAGAGAGGTCCCAGAGACATCATGTCCAGGTGAGGCTCAGGGGTGGAATAGAGTTACCAGGTACCAATGATGCCCAGGTGAGGACGAGAGTCACCAGGTCTGGGTGAGGCACAGATAGGATCAGAGTCACCAGTTCAAGGTGAGGGCAAGAAAGAGTCCAGAGCAAACACGTCCAGGTGGGGAACATAGTCACCAGGACTGGGTTAGGCCCAGATGGGGACCAGATTCACCAGGTCAAGGTGAGGCCCAGGTTGTGACAAGATTCCCAGGGTCTGGGAGAAGACCAGGTAAGGGCCAGATTCACCAGGTCCAAGAGGCCCACGTGGGGACCTGAGTCACCAGGTATGGGTGAGGACCAGGTGGCATCCCACTAACCAAGTCCAGGTGAGGCCAACCTGCAGGCCAGAGTCACCAGATCCAGGTGAGGCCCTAGTGGGGACCAGAGTCACCAGGTAAATGTGAGTCTACAAGTACACCACAGTCACCAGGTACAGGTGTGATTCATGTGGGAACGAGAGTCACAAGGTCCAGGTGAGACCCAGGTGTGGATGACAGTCTCCAGGTCCAGATTGAGGCCTAGGTGGGGGGACCAGAGTCATCGGGACGAGTTGAGTCCAAAGTATGGAGCAAAGTTATCATGTCCAAGTGAGGCCCAGGTGGGGAACAGAGTAAAAATGTCCCATAGATGCCAGGTGGGAAAAGAGTCACAAGGTCCAGACGAGGCCTAAGTGAGGAGTAGATTCACCAGGTCCTGTTGAGGCCCAGTTGAGTATCAGTGTCCCCAGCTCTGGGTGATTCCCAGAGGGGGACCAGAGTCACCCGGTTCTGGTGTGAGTCAGGTGCGGACCAGAGTCACCACGTCAGGATGAGGCCCATAGGGGAATGAGAATCACTAGGTCCAGGTGAGGCCCCGATGTGGAACTGAGAAAACAGGTCCCATGATGCACATATGAGGACCTGAGTCACCAGTCCCAGGGGAGGTCCCTGTGGGAACCAGTCACCCGGTCCAGGTGAGGCCCAGGTGGGACCTCAGTCACCAGTTCCAGGTGAGGCCCAGGTATATAAGAGAGTATCCAGGTCCCAATGATGCCCAGGTAAGTTCCAGAGTCAACAGGTCCAGGAGAGGCCCAAATATGGATCAGAGTCATTGTGTTCCAGGGGAGGCCAGATGGAGACCACAGGAACCAGGTCCAAAAGAGCCCCATATGGGAACCAGAGCCACCAGATCCAGGTGAGGTCCAGGTGGGACCACAGTCACAAAGTCCAGGTGAGGCGCAGGTGGCAACAGGATTCACCAAGTCCAGGTGAGGCCCAGGTGGCGACCAATCACCAGATCCAGGTGCGGATCAGCTAAGAACCAGATTCACCAGGCCCATGTGAATCTCAAAGGGGTGACCAGAGAAACCAGGTAACGGTGAGGCCCAGAGGGAGAATCAGAGTAACCAGTTTAGTTAGAGGCCGAGAATGGGACAAGAGGTCCCTGGTCAAAGTGAGGACCAGGTGTGGAATAGAGTATCCAGGTCCCAAAGATGCCTGGGTGAGGACCAGAGTCTCTAGGGCCATGCAGGCCCAGATGGGGAACAGAATCACTAGGTCCAGGTGAGGCATAGAATAAGACCAGAGTCAGCAGTATCAGGTGAGCCACTTGTGGGAACCAGAGCCACTCTACCCAGCTGAGTCCCAGGTCCATGTGAGGCCCACGTGAGGACCAGATTCATCAGGTCGAATTGACGCATAGTTGGGGACAAGAGTCACCAGGTCTGGGTGCGGCGTAGGTGGGGCAAGATTCAGCAGTTCTGAGTTAGGTCAAAGAGGGAACGAGAGACACCAGGTCCAGGGGAGGCCAAACTGAGGAACAGAGTCACCAAATCCAGGGAAGAACCAAGTTGAAAAGAGAGTCACCAGGTCCAGGAGAGGTCCAGGTGGGGACCAGAGTCACCAGATCCAGGTGAAGTCCAGGTAGGGACCAGAGTCACCAGATCCAGATGAGGCCCAGGTGAGGACAGAGTTACCATGTACACGTGAGGCCCCAGTGGGGATCAGAGGCAACAGGTCCATGTGAGTCCCGCCTGGGGACCATGGTCAACAGGTCTACTTGGGACACAGGTGTGGAACACAGTAAGCAGGTCCAGGTGAGTCCCCGGTGGTGACAAGAGTCACCAGGTCCAGGTGAGGCCCAGGTGGGGACCAGGAACACCAGGTACAGGGGAGGCCCTTGAAAGAATCAGAGTCAACAGCTCGAGGTCAGGCGCAGGTGGCAACCAGGGTCAGCAAGTCCAAGTCAGGCCAAAGTGGGCTTCACAGAAAGTAGGGCACGGTGAGACCCAGAGGGGGACCAGAGTCACCTGGTCCAGGTGAGGTCCAGTTGTGGAACACAGTCACTGGGTCCCTAATTTCCCCGTTGGGGACCATGGTCAACAAGGCCAGGTGAGGCCCAGGTGGGGACCGGAGTCCCCAAATCCATGTGAAGCCCAAGTGGGGACCACAGTCACCAGATCAGGGTCGTCTCGGGTGCAGACCAGAATCACCAGGTCCAGGTGAGGTGAAGGTGGCAACCACACTCACCAGGTCCCGGTGAGACCCTGGTGGGGACCAGAGTCACGAGGTACATGAGAAGCTAGAAACACTGCAGCTACCAGGTCCACATGATGTCCATGTGGAAACGAGAATCACCAGTTTCAGTTGAGGACCAGGTGGGGATCCGACTCACCATGTCCAGATGAGACCCAGGTGGGAACCAGTGTAACCATGTCCAGGTGTGGCCCAGGTGAAGACCAGAGTTGATAGGTCCGGCTGGGTCACTGATAGTGAACAGTGTAACCATACCCTGATGCTACCCAGGTGGATACCAGAGACACCAGGTCCTGGTGAGCCCCAGGTGCAACCAGAGACATGAGGTCCAGGTGAGGTCCCGATGGGAACCACAGTCACCAGGTCAGGGGAGGCCATGCTTAGATCAGAGTCACAGGTTACATGTGAGGCCCAGGTGGAGCCAGAGTCACCTGGTACAGATGAGGCCAAATTCAGGACCAGAGTTACCAGGATCAGGTCAGTCCCAGTGGGGAACAGAGTAACCATGTTCCGATGATGCCCAGGTAGACCCAGCGTCACCAGGTCCAGATGAGGCGCAGGTGGGGAGCATATTCACTAGGTCTCGGTGAGGCCCAGTTGAGGACCAGAGTCACCAGGTCTATTTGAGCCCTTGAGGAGTAACAGATTCACCTGGTCTAGGTGACATCCAGATGGGGACCAGAGTCACCATGTCAGGGTGAGGCCCCTAGGGTATCCAGAGTCATCATGTCCAGGTGAGGCTCACGTGTGGAACAGAGTATCCAGGTCATAATGGTCCACAGGTGAGGACCAGTGTCATCAGATCTGGGTGAGACCCAGTTAGGATCAGAGTCTCCAGTTCCAGGTGAGGCCAAGAAGGAGTCCACAGCAATCAGGTCCAGGTGGGGAACAATGTCACCAGGACTGGGTGAGGCCCAGATGGGGCCTGATACACCAGGTCCACGTGAGGCCCAGGTGGTGACCAGAGTCCCCAGGTTTGGGAGAGAACCAGTTAAGGACCAGATTCACCAGGTCCAAGAGGTCCACGCGGGGACCTGAGTCACCAAGTATGGGTGAGGCCCAGGTGGCAACCCCACTCACCAGGTCCAGGTGAGGCCAAATTTTGGTAGAGTCACTAGATCCAGTTGAGGCCCTAGTGGGGACCGGAGTCACCAGGTAAATGTGAGTCTACAAGAACACCACAGTCACCAGGTCCAGGTGTTGTTCATGTGGGAACGAGAGTCACAAGGTCCAGGTGAGACCCAGGTGGGGACCACAGTCACCAGGTCCAGATTGAGACCTAGGTCGGGGGACCGGAGTCATCAGCACCAGTTGAGGCCAAAGTGTGGAGAAAAGTTACCATGTCCAGGTGAGGCCCAGGTGGTGAACAGAATATCCATGTCCCATTGATGCCAGGTGGGAAAAGTGTCACAAGGTCCAGACGAGGCCAAAGTGAGGAGTAGATTCAATTAGTCCTGTTGAGGCCCTGTTTAGGACCGGTGTCCCCAGCTCCGGGTGAGACCCAGAGAGGGACCAGAGTCACCCGGTTCTGGTGATATTCAGGTGGGGACCAGAGTCACCACGTCACGGAGAGGCCCAGAGGGGGACGAGAATCACTAGGTCCAGGTGAGGCCCCGATGTGGAACTGAGAAACCAGGTCCCATGATGCCCATATGAGGACCTGAGTCACCAGGTCCAGGTGAGGGCCCTGTGGGAACCAGTCACCTCGTCCAGGTGAGGCCCACGTGGGACCACAGTCACAAAGACCAGGTAAGGCCCAGGTATATAAGAGAGTATCCAGGTCCCAATGATGCCCAGGGAAGGACCAGAGTCAACAGATCCAGGAGAGGCCCAAATGTGGATCAGAGTCATTGTTTTCCAAGTGAGTCCAGATGGAGACCAAGGAACCAGGTCGAGGAGAACCCCATATGGGATCTAGAGCCACCAGATCCAGGTAAGGTCCAGGTAGGACCACAGTCACAAGGTCCAGGTGAGGCCAAGGTGGCAACAGGATTCACCAAGTCCAGGTGAGGCCCAGGTGGCGACCAGTCAACATCCAGGTGCGGACCAGCAAAGGACCAGATTCACCAGGCCCAAGTGAAAACCAAGGGGTGACCAGAGTCACCATGTAAGGGTGAGTACCAGAGGGGGAACCAGGGAAACCAGTTTAGTTTGAGGCCCAGAATGGGACCAGAGGTCCCTGGTCAAAGTGAGGCTCAGGTGTGGAATAGAGTATCCAGGTCCCATGATGCCTGGGTGAGGATCAGTGTCACTAGGGCCATGCAGGCCCAGATGGGGAACAGAATGACCAGGTCCTGGTGAGGCATAGGATAAGACCACAGTCACCAGTATCAGGTGAACCCCTTGTGGGAACCAGAGCCACTCTGTCCAGCTGAGTCCCAGGTCCATGTGAGGCCCACGTGAGGACCAGATTCATCAGATCGAATTGAGGCATAGCTGGGGAGAAGAGTCACCAGGTTTGAGTGTGGCCTAGGTGGGGCAAGATTCAGCAGTTCTGAGTTAGGTCAAAGTGGGGACGAGAGACACCAGGTCCAGTGAGGCCAAACTGAGGACCAGATTCACCAGATCCAGGTGAGGTCCATGTTGGAAAGAGAGTCACCAGGTCCAGGAGAGGTCCAAGGGGGGACCAGAGTCACCAGATCCAGGTGCCTTCCAGGTGGGGACCAGAGTCACCAGATCCATCTGAGGCCCAGCTGAGGACCAGAGTTACGAAATACATGTGAGGCCCCGGTGGGGATCAGAGGCAACAGGTCCTTGTGAGGCCGGCTTGGGGACCTTGGTGAACAGGTCTATTTGAGGCCCAGGTTTGGAACACAGTAACCAAGTCCAGGTGAGTCCCCGGTGGTGACAAGTTTCATCACGTCCAGGAGAGGCCCAGGTTGGGACCAGGATCACCAGGTCCAAAGGCCCTGGAAAGAACCAGAGTCAACATTTCGAGGTCAGGCGCAGGTGGCAGCCATGGTCAGAAGTGCCAAGACAGGCCAAAGTGGGGTTCACAGTCACTAGGGCACGGTGAGAACGAGAGGGGGCCAGAGTCATCTGGTCCAGGTGAGGTCCAGTTGTGGAACACAGTCACCGGGTCCCAATTTTGCCCAGTTGAGGACCATGGTCAACAGGGTCAGGTGAGACCCAGTTGGGGACCAGAGTCCCCAAATCCAGGTGAAGCACAGGTGGGGACCAGAGTCACCAGATCCAGGTGAAGCCCAGGTGGGGACCACAGTCACCAGATCCAGGGTAGTCTCAGGTGCAGACCAGAATCACCAGGTCCAGGTGAGGTGCAGGTGGCAACCACACTCACCAAGTCCCGGTGAGGCCCTGGTGGGGACCAGAGTCACGAGGTACATGTGAAGCTAGAAACACTGCAGCCACCAGGTCCACGTGATGTCCATGCTGGAATGAGAATCACCAGTTACAGGTGAGGACCAGGTGGGGATCCGACTCACCATGTCCAGGTGATACCAAGGTTGGAACCAGTGTCACCATGTCCAGGTGTGGCCCAGGTGAAGACCAGAGTTAATAGGTCTGGCTGGGTCGCTATTAGTGAACAGTGCAACCATATCCTGATGCTACCCAGGTGGGTACCAGAGACACCGGGTCCTGGTGTGGCCCAGGTGGGACCAGAGACACGAGGTCCAGCTGAGGTCCCGATGGGAACCACAGTCTCCAGGTCAGGTGAGGCCATGCTTAGGATCAGAGTCACCAGTTACAGGTGAGGCCCAGGTGGAGCCAGAGTCACCTGGTACAGAAGAGGCCAAAGTCAGGACCAGAGTTACCAGGATCAGGTCAGTCCCAGTGGGGAATAGAGTCACCATGTCTCGATGATGCCCAGGTAGAACCAGAGTCAACACGTCCAGATGAGTCGCAGGTGGGGAGCATGCTCACTAGGTCCCAGTGAGTCCAAGTGAGGACCAGATTTACCAGGTCAAGTTGAGGCCTAGAGGGGTACCAGATTCACCTGGTCTAGGTGACATCCAGATGGGGACCAGAGTCATCATGTCAGGCTGAGGCCCAGAGGGGATCTAGAGTCATCATGTCCAGGTGAGGCTCAGGTGTGGAACAGAGTATCCAGGTCATAATGGTCCACAGGAAGGAACAGAGTCACCAGAACTGGGTGAGGCACAGTTAGGATCAGAGTCACCAATTCCAGGTGAGGCCAAGAAGGAGTCCACAGCAATCAGGTCCAGGTGGGGAGCAAAGTCACCAGGACTGGATGAGGCCCGGATGGGGACCAGATTCTCCAGGTCCATGTGATTCCCAGGTGGTTACCCGAGTTACGAGTTCCGGGTGAGGACCAGGTAAGGACCAGATTCACCAAGTCCAAGTGAGGCCCACGTGGGGACCTGTGTCACCAGGCATGTGTGAGACCCAGGTGACAACCCCACTCACCAGGTCCAGGTGAGGCCAACCTGCAGGCCAATGCAGAGGAACCATCTCCCGATGATGCCCAGGTAGGGACTAGAGTTACCAGGTACAGGTGAGGCCAAACTGCAGGCCATGCAGTGGAACCATGTCCCGATAATGCCCAGGTAGGGACCAGAATCACCAGGTCCAATGAGGCCCAGATGGAGCATATTCACTAGGTCCAGGTGAGGTCCAGTGGAAGACCAGAATCACCAGATCCAGGTGAAGTCCAGGTGGGGACCAGAGTCACCAGATCCAGGTGAAGCCCCGGTGGGGACCAGAGTCACTAGGTCCAGATGAGGCCCAGGTGAGGATCAAAGTTACCAGATACACGTGAGGCCCGGTGGGGATCAGAGCCAAAAGGTCCACGTGAGGCCGGCTTGGGGACCATCGTCAACAGGTCTACGTGAGGCCCAGGTGTGGAACAAAGTAATCATGTCCAGGTGAGTCCCCGGTGGTGAGAAGAGTCACCACGTCCAGTTGAGGACCAATTGGGGACCAGGATCACCAGGTACAGGGGAGGCCCTTGAGAGAACCAGAGTCAACAGTTTGAGGTCAGGCGCAGGTGGCAACCAGGGTCAGCAGGTCCAAGTCAGGCCAAAGTGGGGTTCACAGTCACTAGGGCAAAGTGAGACCCAGAGGGGGACCAGAGTCACCTTGTCCAGGTGAGATCCAGTTGTGCAATACAGTCACCGGGTCCCAATTCTGCACAGTTGATGACCATGGTCAACAGGGCCAGGTGAGGCCCAGATGGGGACCGGAGTCCCCAAAATCAGGTGAAGCCCAGGTGGGGACCACAGTCACCAGATCTAGGGTAGTCTCAGGTGGAGACCAGAATCACCAGGTCCTGGTGACGTGCAGGTGGCAACCACACTCACCAAGTCCCGGTGAGGCCCCGGTGGGGACCAGAGTCACGAGGTACATGAGAAGCTAGTAACACTGCAGCCACCAGGTCCACATGATGTCCATGTGGGAACGACAATTACAAGTTACAGGTGAGGAGCAGGTGGGGATCCGAGTCACCATGTCCAGGTGAGACCCAGGTGGGAACCAGTGTCACCATGTCTTCGTGTGCCCCAGGTGAAGACCAGAGTTATTAGGTCCGGCTGGATGAGTGTTAGTGAACAGTGTAACCATATCCTGATGCTACCCAGATGGGTACCAGAGACACCAGGTCCTGGTGAGGCCCAGGTGTAACCGGAGACATGAGGTCCAGGTGAGGTCCCTATGGGAACCACAGTCACCAGGTCAGGTGAGGCCATGCTTAGGATTTGAGTCACCAGTTACAGGTGAGGCCCAGGTGGAGCCAGAGTCACCAGGTCCAGATGAGGCAAAGATGGGGAGCATATTCACTACGTCCCGTTGAGGCCTAGTAGAGGACCAGAGTCACCAGGTCTAGTTGAGGCATAGAGGGGTACCAGATTCACCTGGACTAGGTGCCTTCCAGATGGGGACCAGAGTCACCATGTCAGGGAGAGGCCCAGAGGGGATCCAGAGTCATCATGTCCAGGTGAGTCTCAGGTGTGGAACAAAGTATCCAGGTCATAATGGTCCACAGGTGAAGACCAGAGTCAACAGATCTGGGTGAGGCCCAGTTAGGATCAGAGTCAACAGTTCCAGGTGAGGCTAAGAAGGAGTCCACAGCAATCAGGTCCAGGTGGGGAAAAAAGTCACGAGGACTGGGTGAGGCCCAGATGGGGACACAGATTCACCAGGTCCAAGTGATTCCCAGGTGGTGACCAGAGATACCAGATTCACCAGGTCCAGGTGATTCCCAGGTGGTGACCAGAATTACCAGATACACCAGGTCCAAGTCAGGCCCACGTAGGGGCCTGTGTCACCAGGTATGCGTGAGGCCCAAGTGGCAACCCCACTCACCAGGTCCAGGTGAGGCCTACCTGCAGGCCATGCAAAGTAACCGGGTACCGATAATGCCAAGGTAGGGACCAGAGTTACCAGGTCCAGGTGAGGACAACCTGCAGGCCATGCCGTGGAACCAGGTCCCCATGATGCCCAGGTAGGGACCAGAGTAACCAGGTCCAAATGAGGCCAAGATGGAGCATATTCACTAAGTCCAGCCGAGTCCCAGTTGAGGACCAGAGACACCAGATCTGGTTGAGGCCTAGAGGGGTACCAGAATCACCTAGTCCAGGTGACATCCAGATGGGGACCAGAGTCACCAGGTCAGGGTGAGGCCCAGAGAGGTTCAGAGTCATCATGTCCAGGTGTGGCTCAGGTGTGGAACAGAGTCACCAGGTACCTATGATAACCAGGTGAGGACCAGATTCACCAGGCCTGAGTCACGCGCAGAGAGGATAAGAGTCACCAGTTCCAGGTGAGGCCAAGAAAGATTGCAAAGCAATCAGCTCCAGGTGGGGAACAAAGTCACCAGGACTGGGTGAGGCCCAGATGGGGACCAGATTCACCAGGTCCAGGTGATTCCCAGGTGGTGACAAGGGTTACCTGTTCCGGGTGAGGACCAGGTTAGGACCAAGTTCACCAGGTCCAAGTGAGGCCCACGTGAGACCTGTGTCACCAGGTATGGGTGAGGCCCAGATGGCAAGCCCACTCTCCAGGTCCAGGTGAGGCCTATCTGCAGGCCATGCAGAGGATCCGTGTCCCGATGATGCCCAGGTAGGGACCAGAGTTACCAGGTCAAGAAGAGGCCAACCTGCAGACCATTATGTGGAACCATGTCCCGATGTTGCCCACGTAGGGACCAGAGTCACCAGGTCCAAATGAGGCACAGATGGAGCATATTCACTAGGTCCAGGTGAGCCCAGTTGACGACCAGAGGCCCCAGATCTGGTTGAGGCCCAGAGGGGTACCTGATTCACCTGGTCTAGGTGACATCCAGATGGGGACCAGAGTAACCATGTCAGGGTGAGGCCCAGAGTGGATCCAGAGTCATCACGTCCAGGTGAGGCTCAGGTGTGGAACAGAGTATCCAGGTCATAATTGTCCACAGGTGAGGACCAGAGTCACCAGATCTGGGAAAGGCCCAGTTACGATCAGAGTTACCACTTCCAGGTGAGGCCAAGAAGGTGTCCACAGCAATCAGGTCCAGGTGGGGAACAAAGTCACCAGGTCTAGGTGATGCCCAGGTGATGACCACATTTACCAGTTCCGGGTGAGGACTAGTAAGGACCAAATTCACCAGGTCCAAGTGAGGCCCACGTGGCGACCTGTGTCAACAGGCATGGGTAAGACCAGGTGGGAACTCCACTCACCAGGTCAAGATGAGGCCTACCTGCAGGCCATGCTGAGGAACCATGTCCCGATGATGCCCAGGTAGGGACCAGAGTTACCAGGTCCAGGTGAGGCAAACCAGCAGGCCATGCAGTGGAACCATTTCCAGATGATGCCCAGTGAGTGACCAGAGTCACCAGGTCCAATATGCCCAGATGGAGCATATTCACTAGGTCCAGGTGAGGCCCAGTTGAGGACAAGAGTCACCAGATATGGTTGAGGCCTAGAGGGGTTCCAGAATCCCCTGGTCCAGGTGACATCCAGATGGGACCAGATCACCAGGTCAGGGTGAGGCCAGAGAGGTCCAAGAGACATCATGTCCAGTTAAGGCTCAGGTGTGGAACACAGTAACCAGGTACCAATGATGCCCAGGTGAGGACCAGAGTCACCAGGTCTCGGTGACGCACAGATAGGATCAGAGTCACCAGTACCAAGTGAGGCCAAGAAAGAGTCCAGAGCAATCAGTTCCAGGTGGGAAACATGTCCCCAGGACTGGGTTAGGCCCAGATGGGGACCAGATTCACCAGGTCCACGTGAGGCCCGGTTGTGACCAGATTCCCGGGGTCTGGGAGAGACCAGGTAAGGGCCAGATTCACCAGGTCCAAGAGGCCCACGTGCAGACCTGAGTCCAGGTATGTGTGAGGCCCAGGTGGCATCCCACTAACCAAGTCCAGGTGAGGCCAACCTGCAGGCCAGAGTCACCAGATCGAGGTTAGGCCCTAGTGGGGACCGAGGAGTCACCAGGTAAATGTGAGTCTACAAGTACACCACAGTCACCAGGTCCAGGTGTGGTTCATGTGGGAACGAGAGTCACAAGGTCCAGGTGAGACCCACGTGGGGACGACAGTCCAGGTCCAGATTGAGGCCTCGGTTGGGGGACCAGGTTCATCAGGACCAGTTGAGGCCAAAGTGCGGAGCAAAGTTATCATGTCCATGTGAGGCCCAGGTGCGGAACAGAGTAACCATGTCCCATTGTTGCCAGGTGGGAAAAGAGTCACAAGGTCCAGACGAGGCCTAAGTGAGGAGTAGATTCACCAGGTCCTGTTGAGGCCGAGTTGAGGACCAGTGACCCGAGCTCCGGGTGAGTCCCGAGGGGGACCAGAGTCACCCGGTTCTGGTGATATCCAGGGGGGACCAGAGTCAGCACGTCAGGGTGAGGCCCAGAGGGGGACGAGAATCACTAGGTCCAGGTGAGGCCCCGATGTGGAACTCAGAACCAGGTCCCATGATATCCATATGAGGACCTGAGTCACCCGATCCAGGTGAGGTCCCTGTGGGAACCAGTCACCTCGTCCAGGTGAGGCCCAGGTGGGAACCAGTCACCAGGTCCAGGTGAGGCCCAGGTATATAAGAGTATCCAGGTCCCAATGATGCCAGGTAAGGACAAGAGTCACAGGTCCAGAGAGAACAATATGGATCAGAGTCATTGTGTTCCAGGTGAGGCCAGATGGAGACCA